>NW_027203361.1:55000-80000 GCF_024711535.1 Dipodomys merriami
CCCCCCCCCCCCCCCCGCCTTCGGGCTTCCCTGGAGTCCTGCCTGAACAATTGTCCTGCTCCTAATATCTCTTTATCTTCCAACCCCTGCTTCCTGACCAGATGGTGATACCTGAAGCACTCAGCAGAAGCCGGACAGCCAGAGGGGAACGCGAGCCATCCATCGCCCGGTCGGTGTGTACGTATGCAGGTGGCATAACCGTCCATCCCCACCTCCCCCGCAGGCGATTACTCGACCACGACCACGACCTCCGCCCCCGCCCCCGCCCCCGCCCCCGCCCCCGCCCCCGCCCCCGCCCCCCCCCGCGCCAAAATTCACAGCCCTACCCTCGGAACAAAATAAAACAAACTTGCTTGAATCTCACACTGCCTTTTGTTTGTATTTGACGACGCGATAGGTGAAGGGGAGGGATCTCATTTCTGGTGCCTGACCGGGGCGGGGGGGGGGGGGGGGGATTGGAGAGAAGAGGGGGCAGAGGGCATCTCCGTGTTTCTGTGTGCGCGCGCGCACACATCCAAGGGGGAGGGGTGGAGGGAGGAAACTCAAAGATGGGATGCGACAGAGCACGTAGGCCAGCCGGGCCAATTCACCACGTCTCTGTCTCTTCTTTCTCTGTGTCTCTGTGTGTCTGTCTGTCTCTGTCTCTGTCTCTCTGTCTCTCAGTCTCTCTCAGTCTCAGTCTCTCAGTCTCTCTCTCTCTCTCTCTCTCTCTCTCTCTCTCTCTCTCCCTCCCTCCCTCCCTCCCTCCCTCCCTCCCTCCCTCCCTCCCGCTCGCCCGCCCGCACTCCCTCCCTCCTTTTCCTCTCGACTTTCCAGTCAATCCTGGGGCTTGAGCTGCTGGCGCTCCAACACACAACGGTCCCACTCCGAGCCTGCCTGCCTGCCTGCCTGCCTGCCTGCCTGCCTGCCTGCCTGCCTGCCTGCCTGCCTGCCTGCCTGCCTGCCTGCCTGCCTGCCTGCCTGCCTGCCTGCCTGCCTGCCTATGCATGGGCCCCATATTCCAACGAGGCACATCATCATCCCCACCCCACCCCTTCTCTGAAAAGAAGGCAGTCTCTCTCGGGGCCAGCCAGCCTGGGCCTGGAAGAGAAGGACATAAGGCCGGTTTTCTCAGTCAGTCAATGCGTGGTTTTTTGGTTTTCATGCATTTCAGGAGACAAAACTGCAATTCACAAAACCACCACTAGATGGCGCGCGTTCGTCGTCGACAAGGTGGATGGGGCGGCGGGAGGGGCAAAACACGGGTCGGGTCAGTCACTCAGTCGGTCAGTCAGTCCTCACCTACCCGGCAGTGGGTAGTGAGAGTTCTGACATACACATACCTATAGGTTGTTATAGTTGGTTATTATCATCATTTGCTTTTCCTTTTGGCCAGTCCCGCCCGGGGCTTGGGCTCCGGGCCTGAGCACTGTCCCAGAGTTTCTTTATGCTCAGGGTCACTGCCCTACCACTCGAGGCTCTTCTGGGCTTGTTCTGTCTAGGTGGTACTGAGGAATTGAACCCAGGGCTTCAAGCATGCTAAGACACATGCCCAGCCCAGCCCACCTCACCTCTGGGATTTTTTTTTTTTTTTTTCCCCCTGTCACCATAATGAGTCCGCGCACCGGGTTCTGCCCGCCCGGAACCAGAGGTACAGTACTGTCCTCTGGGAGCTCGTGCTCTTGCATGACACGGTAGTAATTCAGCCCCGAGGAAATCTTCACTGGGGCATTTTTCCCCCAAGTCCACCTCCGCTCCTGGCGTTTTGGGTGACCCATCGAGATGAAGAGTCTCAAATGGACTTTCCTGCCCGGGCTGGCTTTGACCCACTATCCTCAGGTCTCAGCCTCCTCGCTCAGCACCTCAGGCGGATGATGGGCAGTGAGCCACCGGCTGCCACCGGCTGCCACCGGTACCACCGGGCCGGTGAGCCTTTGCCTGGGGTTTTTCTTTACTGACCAGCCGAGAGGTTTTGTGCCCTACCTGTCTTATGGATAAGTTGGCTCTGTTTTCGCTCTTATTTTTGTCCTCATGGATATCCTTCTTTCCCAAGGAAAAGGGGCCTCGGCTCGGCTCGGCTCGGCTCGGCTCGGCTCGGGGAGATAGTAAATTCCCGAGGCCAGACGATCCATAGGAGGAACTTTCTGCCACGGTGTGGTGTGGTGTGGTGTGGTGTGGTGTGGTGTGGTGTGGTGTGGTGTGGTGTGGTGTGGTGTGGTGTGGCAGCTCAGATATCACAAGAAGGACTGCCATCTTGTGTGCAGGATACCCGGGGAGGAGAACTGCGGGGTGGGGGTGAGCAGAGGCATTTTCTCCTTCCGGAAACCAGATGATGAGTGAATAAAATTAGCCATCCATCCTTGAGACATTCTCGAGGAGGTGGGCTGGGAATGTGTCTGGGTGGTAGTCAGCTTCCCTAAAAACTCGGGCCTAAATGGCGGTGGCGGCGGCGGCATCCATCTTGTTCACAGACCGAGTGTCCACGTGCAAAATGAGAGTCTCTTTTGGGACGCTGGTTCCTGCTCCCTCCTTCCTTTGGGGACACCAAGGAAGAAGTTGCCGCTGGCGGGTGGGTTCCAGGCTGGCAAGCAGAGTAAGCAGAGCCCCGCTGGGACTGAAATACGGTTCTTCCTGGAGTCCACAACGAAAAGCAAGACACAGAGAGGGGGAGGGGGGACACAGAGACAGAGAGGAGACAGAGAGGCAGAGAGAAAGAGACAGAGACAGAGAGAGACAGAGACCCAGCGACCGACGGAAAGACACACAGGGGAAGAGATGGAGGGGGAGAGCGAGAGATCCACAAGTCCAACTAGGGCCCCTGAACGAATCATCGACGGACGGACGGACGGACGGACGGACGGACGGACGGACGGACGGACACACCCAGAGGCAGACAAGAGGGAGATGGAGAGATGGAGGGGGAGCGAGAGATCCACAAATCTAACGACACCACCTGAATCCAACGACACCACCTGAATAATCAGACTGTGTGAATAATCAGTCTGTCTGAATAATCAGACAGACAGACAGACACACACACACACACACACACAGACAGACAGACAGACACACACACACAGACAGACAGACAGACAGACAGACAGACAGACACACACACACACACACACACACACACACACACACACACACACACACACACACACACACACCCAGAGGCAGAGAAGAGGGAGATGGAGAGATGGAGGGGGAGCGAGAGATCCACAAATCTAACGACACCACCTGAATCCAACGACACCACCTGAATAATCAGACTGTCTGAATAATCAGTCTGTCTGAATAATCAGACAGACAGACAGACAGACAGACACACACACACACACACACACACAGACAGACACACACACAGACAGACAGACAGACACAGACACACACACACACACAGACAGACAGACACACACACACACACACACAGACAGACAGACACACACACACACACACACACACACACACACACACACACACACACACACACACACACCCAGAGGCAGACAAGAGGGAGATGGAGAGATGGAGGGGGAGCGAGAGATCCACAAATCTAACGACACCACCTGAATCCAACGACACCACCTGAATAATCAGACTGTCTGAATAATCAGTCTGTCTGAATAATCAGACAGACAGACAGACAGACAGACAGACACACACACACACACACACACACACACACACACACACACACCACCGACACACAGGCAGACAGAGGGAGAGATGGAGGGGGAAGGGGCTGAGAGATCCACAATTATAACTAGATCACCTGAATCAACAAACAGGCACACATGCCCCCCCCCCACACACACAGACAAAGACAGAGACCAACACACAGGCAGAGAGAGGGAGACATGGAGGGGCAGCCCTAGAGACCCATTAGTGTGACTGACTAGATCACCTGAATAAATTTATTCCTTCCCGGCCCTGCCCTCATGTATTAAGGTAGACTCTTGGTATGGAGTTCTTCTTGTCACCAAACACAGGTGAGGGTTAGTGACTTTTTACCCTTCCATGTAGGGACTCTTCCCTTAGGACCCTTGATTTCGATCATTGAATAAGAATTTCTGGAGGAGTCACTCTGGTGGAGTTTTATGGAGTAAGCAACCAGGCAACCCGGCAACCAGACAACCAGACCCAAAAAAAAAAAAAAAAAGGCAGACACAGACAGACAGACAGACAGACAGACAGACAGACAGATATGTATTCTAATGTTTTTTTTCTTTCATGCATGTGTTTCTAACGCATTTATAAGATTATCTCTTTGTTGCTTTCTATGTCCCTCCCCCACAGTATAACCCCTGCTTTCACTATATTTGATGTCAGTATAACTTGTGGAGGAGATGGGGAAAAACCAGTTGTTTAAGGTTACAGGTGGACCCGGACCCGTTGCAACAATGAGAAGGACAAGTTGCCATGTCCAAAACGAGCTTTACAACGTCGGTGCGGGTGGGGGGGGGGGGAGAAGGGGAGAAGGATTAGGATTGGGGAGGCTGGGAAGGGATGTGAAGGGTAAGCAAAGGAGGAGGCTGCAATGCAACGCATTATCCTGTCCACGTAATTGTAACCCCTCTGTACAGTATGTTCACAAATAAAATTAAATTAAAAAAAAAAAAAAGAACTTAAAAAAAAAAAAAAAAAAAAAAAAAAAAAAAAAAAAAAAAAAGAGTCTCACGGTCTTCGGTGCCCAGGCTGGCTTTGAACCGAGATCCTCAGATCTCAGCTTCCGGAGTAGCTAGGATTACAGGCGCGAGCCACCAGCGCCCAGCTATTTTCGTGTGTGTGTGTGTGTGTGTGTGTGTGTGTGTGTGTGTGTGTGTGTGTGTGTGTGTGTGTGTGTGTGTGTGTGTGTGTGTGTGTGTGTGTGTCGGGTGTGAGGCTTGAACTCTGGGGCTGGGTGCTGTCTCTCTCTGTGCTCTTCACCTTCCCAGCCCTCCCCCACTTGTTTTGCCAGTCTAGGGGCTGGCAAAAGAAGAAGAAGAGAGAGAGATTGAGTAAAATTAGCCATCCATCCTTCAGCCATCCTCCTTGAGACATTCTCAATGTCTCAGTGTGTCTCAATGTGTCTGGGTGGTAGAGAGCTTCCCTACAAACTCGGGCCTAAATGGCAGCAGCGGCAGCGGCGGCATCCATCTTGTTTACAGACCGAGTGGGTTCAAAATGAGAAGCCTCTACACTGAGTCTTTCCATGTTCTTGAGCTCACGTGGGCTTTCATGTTCTGTGTGGGTTGACACGGCAGGCGGGCGGGCGGCCCAGCGAGCAGAGCAGGGTGTGCCATTCATTGGAGATAAGAGTCTCTTTTGGGACACCGGTTCCTGCTCCCTCCTTCCTTCGGGGACACCAAGGAAGAAGTTGCCGCTGGCGGGTGGGTTCCAGGCTGGCAAGCAGAGTAAGCAGAGCCCCCGCTGGGACTGAAATAAAGTTCTTCCTAGAGTCCACAACGAAAAGCAAGGGGGGGGGCGCGGAGGGGAGAGGACAGAGAGACAGAGAGGAGAGACAGACAGAGGCAGAGACAAAGAGAGACAGACACACAGACAGACACAGAGACCCAGAGACCGACAGAAAGACACACAGGGAAAGAGATGGAGGGGGAACGAGAGAGATCCACAAGTCCAACTAGATTCCCCTGAATCAACAAACAGAGGGCCGGACGGACGGACGGACACACAGACACACACAGACACACACTCACGAGCGCGCCAGACAGACAGACAGAGGGACACATGGAGGGGGATCCCTAGAGACCCATTAGTGTGACTGACTAGATCACCTGAATAAATCATTCCTTCCCTGCCCTGACCTCATGTATTAAGGTAGACTATTGGTATGGAGGTCTTCTTGTCACCAAACATAGGTGAGGGTTAGTGACTTTTTACCCTTCCATGTAGGGACTCTTCCCTTAGGACCCTTGATTTCGATCATTGAATAAGAATTTTTGGAGGAGACACTCTGGTGGAGTTTTATGGAGTAAGCAAGCAGGCAAGCAGGCAACCAGACAACCAGACCCAAAAAAAAAAAAAAAAAAAAAGGCAGACAGACAGACAGACAGACAGACAGACAGACAGACAGACAGACAGACAGACAGACAGAGAGACCCACGCAGCTCCTTGACTTCATGGGTGTTTTCAAGGTTAAAGCGGGGGGGGGGAGGGAATGTGGCAGCTGAGTTAGGCACAGACAGTTAGTTGCTTTATCTTTGCCTCCACCTGAATTTCTAGATGTTTGGGGGCATTTCTTTATAGGTAAGAGAAACAGGGTCATTGACCCTTCCTCCCTTCCTTCCTTCCTTCCTTCCTTCCTTCCTTCTTTCTTTCTTTCTTTCTTTCTTTCTTTCTTTCTTTCTTTCTTTCTTTCTTTCTTCTCCCACCATCTCTCTCTCTCTCTCTCTCTCTCTCTCTCTCTCTCTCTCTCTCTCTCTCTCTCTCTCTCTCTCTCTCTCTCTCTCTCTCTCCTTTTTCTCTATTTTTTGGAGGGGTGGGCAATCCTGGGTCTTGAAGTCAGGGCCTGAGGACTGTCACTCAGGCACTCAGCATTTTCGGCTCAAGTCTAGCACTGTACCATTTGAGCCACAGTGCTACTTATGTCTATGTACGTGATATCTATCTATCTATCTATCTATCTATCTATCTATCTATCTATCTATCTATCTATCTATCTATCTATCTATCTATCTATCCTATCTATCTATCCTATCTATCTATCTATCTGTCTATCTGTCTATCTGTCTGTCTGTCTATCTGTCTATCTGTCTATCTGTCTATCTGTCTATCTGTCTGTCTATCTATCTATCTATCTATCTATCTATCTATCTATCTATCTATCTATCTATCTATCTATCTATCTATCTATCTATCTATCTATCTATCTATCTATGTATCGATATAGATATACATCTCTATATATCTATATCTCTATATATCTATGTGTGTGCGTGCGTGCGTGTGCCTGAGTATGTATATATGTATACATATATATATGTGTTTATATGCATATACATATATAAACACATATTCATTTATTTTTTTTAATTGTATTTTATTTTATTTGAGAACATACTGTACAGAGGGGCTACAATTACATGGGCAGGATAATGCATACATTTCTTACCAAGCATTGCAGCCTCCTCCTTTGTTTACCCTTCACTTCCCTTCCCCGCCTCCCCCCTCCCCCCACCCAATTTTACCCCCCTCCCCCCCCACACCGAAATTGTAAAGCTGGTTTTGACATGACATTTTGTACTTCTCATTGTTGCAACAGGTCCACCTGAATCCTTAAACGACTTGTTTGTCCCCATCTCCTCCACATGTTATACTGACATCAAATATAGTGAAAGCGGGGGTTACACTGTGGGGGAGGGACATACAAAGCAACAAAGAAATAATCTTATAAATGCATTAGAAACACATGCATGAAAGAAACAAAAACATTAAAATACATATTTAAGGGTTCATTTTCCTAACATCACATTATCTGGCCTTTTCCGCTTGACTCATACCTATACTAGATATTGCAAATAAGGGAAACCATGGGACCTATGCTTCTTTGGGCCTGGCTTACTTCACTTAATATAATTTTTTCCAAACCTTTCCATTTCCTAACAAATGGGGAAATGTCATTCTTTCTGATGGAGGCATAGAATTCCATTGTGTATATATACCACATTTTCTTGATCCATTCATCTACTGAGGGGCATCTGGGTTGGTTCCATATCTTAGCTATGGTAAATAATGCTGCAATAAACATAGTTGTGCTGGTAGCTTTAGTGTGGTCTTGTTTGTAAACATTTGGGTAACATTTATTTATACATATACGTATATATGTATAAGCACACATATATTCATTTATTTATACATATATATATATACATACACACACACACACACACACACATATATATATACTCATACATAGTGTGATACATACATATAAATATACGTATATTCAGTTATTATATACGTGCTTTTTTTTTTTTTTTTGTTGGCCGTGGGGCTTGAACTCTGGGCCTGGGCGCTGTCCCTCAGCTCTTCAGCTCAAGGCGAGCGCTCAACCACTTGAGCTACAGCACCACTTCCAGTTTTCTGGTGGTTTATTGGAGATCGGAGTCTCACGGTCTCGCCTGCCCGGGCTGGCTTTGAACCGCCATCCTCAGATCTCAGCCTCCTAAGTAGCTAGGATTACAGGCGTGAGTCACCAGCGCCCGGCTTATTTACATGCTTTTTGGTTGTTGTTTTCCACACCCCCCCCCCCCCCGCCCCCGACTTGGGGCCTTGGGAAGAGAACTGCAGGGGAGGGGGGGTGCAGAGGCATTTTCTCCTTCGGGAAACCAGATGATGATTGAATAAAATTAGCCATCCATCCTTGAGACATTCTCAAGGTGGTGGGCTGGAATGTGTCTGGGTGGTAGACAGATTCCCTAAAAACTCGGGTCTAAATGGCAGCAGCGATGGGAGTGGCATCCATCTTGTTTACAGACCGAGTCTCCATGTTCAACATGAGACTCCTCTAAACTGAGTCTTTGCATGTTCTTGAGCTCATGTGTGGCTTTCATATTCTGTGTGGGTTGACACGGGCGGGCGGGTGGCCAGGCGGGTGATTCATTGGAGATAAGAGTCCCTTTTGGGGCACCGGTTCCTGCTCCCTCCTTCCTTCGGGGACACCAAGGAAGAAGTTGCCTCTGGCGAGTTCCAGGCTGGCAAGCTGAGTAAGCAGAGACCACTGGGCCTGAAACACAGTTCTTCCTTGAGTCCACACAGAAAAGCAAGGGGTGGGGGAGGGGAGAGGACAGAGACACAGGAGAGACAGACAGAGAGACAGAGACCCAGAGACCAGTGGAAAGACACACAGAGTAAGAGATGGAAGGGAGAGCAAGTGAGAGATCCACAAGTCCAACTAGATCTGAGACACACACACACACACACACACACACACACACACACACACACACACACACACACACACACACACACACACACACACACACACACACAGAGGGAGACATGGACGGGGAACCAGAGACCCATTACTGTGACTGACTAGATCACCTGAATAAATTATTCCTTCCCTGCCCTGCCCTCATGTATTAAGGTAGACTCTTGGTATGGAGTTCTTCTTGTCACCAAACACAGGTGAGGGTTAGTGACTTTTTACCCTTCCATGTAGGGACTCTTCCCTTAGGACCCTTGATTTCGATCATTGAATAAGAATTTCTGGAGGAGTCACTCTGGTGGAGTTTTTATGGAGTAAGTAAGCAAGCAGGCAAGCAGACAACCAGACCCCCAAAAAAGGCACAGACAGACAGACAGACAGACAGACAGACAGACAGACAGACAGACAGACAGACAGACAAGGACATACTCTAATACAGTGTGGGTGCTCTTGAAGGGAGAGAGACCTACACAGCTCCTTGACTTCATGGGTGTTTTCAGGGTTAGATAGGCGGGGGGGGGGGGGGGGGGGGAGATGTGGCAGCTGAGTTATGTACAGATAGCTGTTTTATCTTTGCCCCAACCTGAATTTCTAGATGTTTGGGGCATTTCTCTACAGGTAAGAAAAACAGGTCATTGACCATTCCTTCCTTCCTTCCTTCCTTCCTTCCTTCCTTCCTTCCTTCCTTCCTTCCTTCCTTCCTTCCTTCCTTTTTTTACTTTCTCTCTTTCTTCTCCCCACCCCCCCTCTCTCTCCTTTTTCTTTATTTTTTTGGGGGGGTGGGCAATACTGAGACTTGAAGTCAGGGCCTCAGCACTGTCACTCAACTTCTTTTTTTTCACATATGAATAATTTTACAGTTTATTTCATTAAAATTATATTCTCAGAAAGGTAAAAAATATATATTAGCTATTTCATCAAATGAAGTAATTATACTAACACATAACATAAGTTAGTGAAAGTTTTATCTGTCATGAATAGGACAAAAAGTATCATCAAACAACATTTCTAGGAATCACACTCAACTTCTTTTGCTCACGTCTAGCACTGTATCATTTGAACCACATCACCACTTCTGGCTTTCTCTCTCTCTCTCTTTCTCTCTCTCTTCTCTCTCTCTCTCTCTCTCTCTCTCTCTCTCTCTCTCTCTCTCTCTCTCTCTCTCTCTCTCTCTCTCTCTCTCTCTCTCTCTCTCTCTCCAGACACACACACACACACACATGCATATACATACATATACACATATATATTTATACACATACATACATATATATCTATCTATGCTTATATATAGTGTGATACAAACATATATATATATTTATTATTTTCAGTTTTTTTGTCGTCGGGTGTGAGGCTTGGACTCTGGGTCTGGGTGCTGTCTCTCTGCTCTTCATCTGAAGGCTCACTACTGTTCTGCCACTTGAGCCACAGGGTGCCACTGCTCCCCTTTTCTGTTTATATAGTGCTGAGGAATCGAACCCAGGGCCTCATGCTTGCAAGGGGAGCGAGCACTCTACCACTAAGCCACCTTCCTAGCTCTCCCCCCTTTTTTGGCCAGTCCAGCATGGAAGGCTCCTGCATCTTGTTTGTATGGACATACTCACAGCTGAATAACTGAGTTGTTTTGCTTAATAAAAAAAAAAATCCTGGTGTTGATATATGTGGAGGGGAAGGGAAAAAACAAATTGTTAAAACAGGGTTACAGGAGGACCCATTGAAACAATGAGATATACAAGTCGTTATGTCAAAAAACGAACTTTACAACTTTGGTGGGGGGACGGCGGGGGGGGGGGAGGATACGAAGGGATGGGAAGGGGAAAAAAAGCAGGAGGCTACAATGCTTATAAGAAATGTGCTCATTATCTTACCCATGTAATTGTAACCCCTCTGTACAGTATTTTCACAATAAAAATATGTTTAAAAATATATATATTTAAAAAAAAACTTGGTACAGTAGTCTAGAAACATGGTTGCTATTACAGCCTTCATTGGCTTCACTTGACCACTGTTTTCTCATTTAAAAGCTTTTGGCGACAAGCATGATTATTTTTCGTGGGGTGGGGGTGACTGTTTTGAGGCTTTCCCAAATTTTTATGTCCAACAGGTTACCAGATCTAAGGAAAACCCAGAAGTTCGAGAATTAAGTAACTCTCGGGCTCAAACTACAGAGAAAGAAAAGGAGAAAGAGAGACCTATGGAGGGAAGGGGTTGGGGCGTTGGGGGGAGAGGTCATAGAAAGGAAAAGAAAACAGGGAAAAATAAAAACACAAAGTAAAGGTCGTTTTTAAGTGGAGGCCTGGACTCAAACCAGGCCACTGACTGAGGCTTCCTCATTATGGGATTTCAAAAGTGGGCCTTGGCTTCTTGCAGAAGTCATCTCGATGTGTTGGTATTCTGCTGTACATATCATTTGGAAGCGACTCTATCTTTTCACTCCATGGTGAATGTATTCACATATATGTTCCTATAGAAAACCAGTTTCGTGTGCTTTCTCTCACATATGCAAAAGGTACGTTTAAAATAGGGGAGACATTAGATCTCTGGACTGACTGCCTGGCTGGCTGCTTGGCTGGCTGCTTGGCTGGCTGCTTGGCTGGCTGCCTGGCTGCCTCACTCACTCACTCACTCACTCACTCACTCACTCACTCACTCACTCACTCACTCACTCACTCACTCACTCACACACTCACACACTCACACACAGTAAGACCCAAAAGACAGGATAGATACTTTTAGGGGGAGAAACACCCACCGAGGCAAGGCCCAATGGTTATGTGCCCAGAAATGAAAGTGAAACCTTGAAAACACACAGAGGAAAAAGAAACAAAGTAAACTCTCTACCTTGAGCCTGTAGTAGGGTTTAAGAGATGATTCTGTTGGTTTCCCATGCATGCATGGGGGGGAGGGGTGGTGCTTTGACCCATGCTCTGTTTCTTTTTAAAATTTACTTCCCTCCCCGGTGTAAGTTTCCTCCTTTCTTTGAGGAAACTCTTGGCTCCTTTCTCACAGTATACTCATTGTTTGGGCAAAAGCTCAGAGGAAGGGAGCTGCTCTTTTCCCTTCCACCACCCACCCCCACCTATTAGTTTTCTTTCCTAATAACTGTTCGTTTATGAGGGACTGAAAAGTGAAGAAAATAGGATGTGTGGAGCCATTCATTAGGAAGCTGTCCGGCTGTCTTGTCTCTGAATTCCTGGTGGTGCTTTCCCAGGCCTCATTTCCCCCTGGAAATTATCCTGCTTGCCTCTGTGTTCAATTCTGGGAAGGAAGATAGGCCGAGATAAGGCAACCTCTTGGCACGAAGCTGGAACACACGGCCACCTCGCCTCACGGGTACACAGCCTCATCATCCTATCCCGAGGGTCCTCCGTCAACAGTTTCTTACAACGATTTTTATTAGTTTAGTGGCCCTACTGAGGTTGAAATTCAAGGCCTCAACTCAGGCAGGCCTGCTGGGGTGGGCGTGTTTGTTTCTTCTTCTTTCTCCTCCCCCCCCCACCCTCCCCCCTCCGCCAGGGCGCTTAAGTCGTTGCCATGACGACATTTACAAGACAAAGGAACGTTGCCTGGAGTTCCTGAGTTGACTGGGGCTCCAGGCTTAAACCAGCCCACCCCACCCCCACCCCCGACCCGCCCTGCGTCCTCTGCGAAACACCCCGGCGGGGTGGGGGGTGGGGCGGCCAGCCCTCAGCTCCTGTAACTTCATTAGCGCGCGG
The DNA here is from genome assembly GCF_024711535.1 of Dipodomys merriami. Lineage (NCBI taxonomy): Eukaryota > Metazoa > Chordata > Mammalia > Rodentia > Heteromyidae > Dipodomys > Dipodomys merriami. The sequence goes on from NW_027203361.1 coordinate 67,628, forward strand.
GGTGGGGTGGGGGTGAGTGAATCAGCCTCCCCTCCCCCTCCCCGTCTTTACAAAAGTGGCCTCTTTTGCCCTTGGGCAGGAAAAGTCTGCGCGCGCGCGCGCTCTCTCTGGTCTTTTTCTGCTGGGACCCTCCCTGCCTACCACCAGCAGCCACTGACTTCCTGCAAGCTGGAGTTGTCAGACTACTTCCACCCGCCCGCTGCCACTAGTATGCCTCCCGCCCAAGCCCGCCAGGGACAGAATGGGAGGGGCGGGCGGGGAAGCTGGCATGCTTGCCTGTGCTCTGCCCTCTGCCCCTCCGGGAGGCATGACTGTGACCGTGGGATGTCCCCGTGGCCGACCCCTAAGCTCCCACCCTCTGGACGGAGGAGAGTGAGGGGAAAAAGGAGTTCAGGAGTCTTGTCTCCCCTCCATCTTCCCGCCTAGGTCAGGCCAGGATCTGCCTCTCTTCTCCCTGTCCCTGTTCCCCGTTCCTCTTAAGGAGTGACTGGAGAAACTGTCCGTCTGTGTTTGTGATTGTGATTAACATCGCAAAAACCTTCAAAGAATCTCAGATCGGTTAGAAGCCCGTTGGGTTTCACTTCTCAGGCGTGAGGGGTTGTTATCTCCCCCTCCCTCTCTCCTTTGATTTTTTACAAATTGTTAGGGAAATGGTGACATACAGAACGGTTACAGTATGCCAGCCCACACCGGTGGCTCGCGTCTGTAATCCTAGCTGCTCAGGAGGCTGAGAGCTGAGGATCACGGTTCAAAGCCAGGCAGGGCAGGAAAGTCACCAGACTCTTATCTCCAATGAGGCACTAGAAAATCGGAAGTGGCGTTGTGGCTCAAGCGGTAGAGCACTCGCTTTGAGCTGAAGAGTTTAGGGACAGCGCCCAGGCCCAGAGTTTAAGACCCACCACTGACAAAAAAAAAAAAAAAAAAGGATAGGAAAGATTACATTACATAAGTGAGGTAGGAAGAGTACATTTTTTTTTTAATTAATAAGTTTTTTTTTTTTTTTTTTTTTTTTTTTTTTGTCGTTGGGCTTGAACTCTGGGCTTGGGCGCTATCCTGCCCGGGCTGGCTTTGAACCGTGATCCTCAGCTCTCAGCCTTCTGAGTAGCTAGGATTACAGGCGCGAGCCACCGGCGCCCGGCTAATGAGTTGTGTTAATTGTGAAAATACTTACAGAGTGGTTACAATGACACGAGCAAGGAAATGAGTACATTTCTTATCAAGCATTGTTGCCTCCTCCTTTGTTTCCATTCCTGCCCTCCCATCTCCCCCCACCCCCTAAAAAAGAGTACTTTTTTTTTTTTGGACAATGTCACCCCTTCCCTGGCTCTCTCACAGGTTTTCCCTCCCTCAAGTTCTGTTTGTTCCCCACCCACAGGTTGTGTGTCAACATAGTGTCTAGTGAGTGCCACTGTTGCACTTCTTCATCCTGGGTCCCTCCATTTCTTGCCCCTCCCGGAAATAGATGAAGGAAGAAACAATGGGGGGGGGGAGAAGAGAAAACAAAATAACATCGATGATAACAAACACAAAGAAAGGGGAAGACTTCTTGTTATATGATCAGAGGTATATAGGCATTGCACTTTGGTGAGCCTCATGTCTTCAATTAAGCAACCCAAAGGCCAGAAGTGGAGTTTTGGCTCAAATGGCAGACTGCCAGTCTCTTTTTTTTTTTTTTGGCGCGGGGGCGGGGGGGGGGTCCGGTCGTGGGGCCTGAACTCTGGGCCTGGGCGCTGTCCCTCATCTCTTCAGGTTAAGGCTAGCATTCTACCACTTGAGCCACAATGCCACTTCCGGCTTTTTTTCTGCTTATGTGGTGCTGAGGAATCGAATCCAGGGCCTCACGCATGCAAGGCAAGCGCTCTACCACTGAGCCACCTTCCCAGCCCCAGAGTGCCAGTCTTGAGCACAAGAGCCAAGGGACAGCACTCAGGCTCTGAGTTCAAGCCCCAGGACTGACTGGGGCGTGCACACACACACCCTGCACCCCTTGATCTTTGCTGCTGTTTCCTACCACACAGGCACAGGCACGTATGGCAGCATGTGATCTACCTCCCCCCCTCCCCCCACACACACTTTGCACTGCCGCCACCACCACCGCCGCCGCCACCAACTATAGCAACAGACTTCCTAGGCTTCCCCTCCACCACCACCACCCCCTCCGCCCCGGGCCCTAGTTTAGATCGATGAACCAAAGTGTCCCCACTGCACGTTCGGCTCTGGCAAATATCAGATAGGATTACAGTGATGAGGAGAGAGGAGCGACCGCCATGGATTGACTGTAGGGCCCAGAGGACAGAATGCCAGCCCAGGCCCATTCATAGGTCAAGCCAGGAAAATGTTTTTTGTTTTTGTTTTTGTTTTTGATTTCCGGTCTCTCTCCACACCCCATGTGTTTTGTCTGTCTGTCTCTCTGTGCCATAGGGGTTTGCCATTCATGACCTGTGTGGGCGGGGATGTGCTGGTGTGTGTGTGTGTGTGTGTGTGTGTGTGTGTGTGTGTGTGTGTGTGTGTGTGTGTGTGTGTGTATGTGTGTGTGTGTGTGTGTGTGTGTGTGTGTGTGTGTGTGTGTGTGTGTGTGTGTGTGTGTGTGTAGGGGGAGGTGTTCCTTCCTCACAAGACCTTCCTAAGTGTCTTGATCGATCTTGGGCCTGACGTTCTTTTTCCTTGTTTTGGGGTGCCACCTACTGGACACCGTGTGGAGTGACAGGGAATGATTCGGTGCTGATGGCGGGGGCTGGCGACTCTCGCGAGAGTCCGAGAGACTCTCGCGAGAGTAGCGATGAGGTATCGCCGGCTCTCTTCTGCGGCTTTATTTATTTACAACGAAACAAAACGAAACAACAGCAAACAAGGAAATGTTCTTGAAGGGAGGGCCGAGCGGAGGGGGAGGGGGGCCCGCAGGGGGTGTTTTTTTTCGTTATTTTCTGGACACGGAATTCGTTTGGATATTATGTCTTACGAGCAAACTGTACCAGTTTATTTACGGTTGTAATTTTTTTTTTTTTTTTTTTTTGGATCCGGTCGTGGGGCCTGAACTCTGGGCCTGGGCGCTGTCCCTCAGCTCTTCAGCTCAAGGCTAGCGCTCTACCACTTGAGCCACAGCGCCACTTCCGGCTTTTTTCTTTTTGCTTAATGTGGTGCTGAGGAATCGAACCCAGGGCCTCAGGCATGCAAGGCAAGCACTCTACCACTGAGCCACCTTCCCAGCCCCTACGGTTGTAATTCATATACGGTACCACAAATGTCTTTACGTCCGTATTATGAAAAAGGGTCCCACGGCTGCAGTGGGTGAAAGATTGAGACGGGAACATTTCTAAAGGAGTGCCAAGAAAATGGAAAACAGGCAATGCAATAGTTTAGGGAGAGTTATAAATATCAAGTGCTGCCCTAGGTGAAATTTCATGCAAATGTCCTCACCCACTCAGGTAAACTTTTTATATAGGTATCAGAATACAATTTCTTGAACTATATAGACTTTTATTCACTTGATTTCCCTTAAGTAAATTAAAATAACTGGCTGTTGACAGGGCACATCTGGATATTTCTATCGGCCCCATAGAGATAATCTGTTACATTTTAGGACATGGTAGATTATATTTGCTATTTCCCCAAATGGACTTTACAAAAGCCATCCGTGGCCCCAAAGATGTTTCTGGACCTCTCATCATGTGTGACTAAATAGGCCTCAGTGAATTAAGCTGAGAAAGCTGCAAAACAAAGCAGATCACTTCAGTTATGGAATATTAAGAGAATAAAAGTAGCTTTATACCACTGGATCTTTAGTGAGAAGGTAGAATAAAAAGAAGAGAAAAATATTGGAGGATGCAATATAAGCCAATTGAAACGTATCCAACCGCGGATCTGGCTTTGAAGTGGCTATTGACTAGTGTGGTCCTAGCCCATCGTGTCCAGAAGGATACATCGATGTGTTTTGAAAGATCCTAAACCAAATGTACTTGTGATCATGACCCAAAGCGTGAGGACAGGTACATTTCTGTCCTCCTAATTCCAGCTTTGGTCCTCACACGTCCGGTTGTTAGAATACGTTCACAGTCGTGCCACTTACGGAGGATATTACGTCTTGTGTCTTCTCTGCAATATCTTAAATGCTCAGAGAAGTTACACCTTCTGACAAAAGGACAGTATGTGTGTCACACACACGGGGACACACACACACTCTGTTTGCCCGGAGTGCTGTGTAGCTTACCATGTCCAGTTATAGTTTAGGTCTAGCATCCACGTAGGAGAGAAAACAGGTGCCGTTGGTTGGTCGGTCTGTCTGTCTCTCCGCCGGTCTGTCTTCCCCTGGCATCACCTGTTCTAGGTTCTTCTCCGCCGCCGCCGGCACCCCCCCCCTCTGCCCCCCCCCCCCCCCGCCGCTCCTAGTCCATCAGTCCATCCATCTACTTCCCTGTAACTGACATAATCTTCTTCTTCTTCTTTGGGGAATGGATGAATAAACTTTTACCTTGTGGATATTGTACACACACCCTAAGGGGTGTGTGTGTGTGTGTGTGTGTGTGTGTGTGTGTGTGTGTGTGTGTGTGTGTGTGTGTGTGTGTGTGTTGACGGAATAGAGTGTTTACCATGCCTGACCCCCTGGCTCTGCCTCTCTACCCGTCTGCGATGCGATGTGTGTGCTGGGGCGCTTCTGCCCGCATATGTTCCCAGTGCGAACTCCAAAGAGAAGTACGCCCGCCGGGCCTGTGGGTTCTAACCATGCTTCACCCCCCCCCCCGGGAGATAGGATCGCCCCTCTGACCCCCCCACTCTGTTTGGGCCGGGGCCCCTCGTCTGTCTCTCCCTGTCTTTCCTCCTAGGGTTCCCTACCTGCCCTCCCCCCAGCCCCGCGCGCACACACACACACACACACACACACACACACACACACACACACACACACAGAGTCACAGACACACACACACAGAGTCACAGACACACACACCCACACCCACTGTGCACCGCCACACTCGGGTCCAGGTCCTCCACCACAGGCATGTGAGTGAAGATGCCTCTACCCTCCAACACCTGTGTGTCGGGTTCAGATTCATCGCCTCATGCCCCGAATCCTGCTCCAGAGAGAGTGGCAGAGCCTATTAGAAAAGGCTAGCTGTTTTTTTGTTTTTGTTTTTGTTTTTTTTTTTTTTTTTATTTTAAGGTAGTCCCATTTGTCGAGTCTCTCTCCAATTTGTTGTGACCCTGGGACTCTGTTCAGGAAGTTCCTTCCTGTGCCTATTAGTTCAAGTGTCTCTCCTACTCTGTCCTGCAGTAGTTTCAGAGATTCAGGTTTAATGTTAAGGTCTTTAATCCATTTTGAGTTGATGTTGGTGCATGGTGATAGGCTGGGGTCCACTTTTAGTTTTCTGCATGTGGCTGCCCAGTTTTCCCAGTACCAGCGGTTGAAGAGGCTGTGTTTCTTCCATTGTATGTCTTTGGCTCCTTTGTCGAATATCAGCTGGCTGTAGGCCTGTGGATTTATTTCTGGATCTTCTATTCTGTTCCATTGGTCTTCGGGTCTGTTTTTGTGCCAGTACCCTGCTGTCTTTGTTATTATAGCTCTGTAGTAGAGTTTGAAGTTCGGCATGGATAGCCCTCCCATATTGTCTTTATCCCCTAGAATTGTTTTGGCTATTCTAGGTCTTTTGTTGTTCCATATGAATTTTTGGACTGTTTTCTGTATTTCAGTGATGTACGTCATTGGGATTTTAATAGGAATTGCGTTGAATTTGTATATTAGTTTTGGAAGTATTACCATCTTTACTATATTAAGTCGGCCTATCCAGGAGCATGGGAGGTCTTTCCATTTCCTAGTGTCTTCTGCAATTTCTTTCTTTAACTTTTTATAGTTCTCATTAAATAGTTCTTTTACATCTTTGGTTAGGTTAATTCCTAAATATTTTATTTTTCGGGAGGTTATTGTGAATGGGGTTGCTCCCTTTATTTCCCTCTCTTCCTGTACATTATCAGTGTATAGGAAGGCAACTGATTTTTGTGGGTTTATTTTGTATCCTGCTATTTTGACGAAGAGAGTTATGATTTCTAAGAGATTCGGGATGGACTTTTAGGGATCGTGGAGGTATAGTATCATGTCGTCTGCAAAAAGGGATAGTTTAACTTTTTCTTTCCCTATGCGGATCCCTTTAATGTCTTTTTCTTGCCTTATTGCCCTGGCTAAGGGTTCTAGGACTATATTGAAGAGGAGTGGAGACAGTGGGCATCCTTGCCTTGTTCCTGATTTTAGGAGAATTGGTTGTAGCTTTTCCCCATTAAGTATAATATTGGCTATTGGTCTGTCATAAATGGCTTTTATTGTTTTTAGAAATGTTCCTTCTATTCCTATTTTCTCCAGAGCTTTTAGCATGAATGAATGTTGAATTTTGTCAAAGGCCTTTTCTGCCCAGCCAGCGGCTCTCGTTTGGCTTTCCTGTCATTTAGTGATGGGTGAGTGGACTCACGCTTCCCATGGCGCTGTCACCGTGGTTTTCCAGACCTGTGTGCGTGACGTGTACCTACCCTCTCTGTGTTAGAAGAAACCTCTCTCTGGCCTTCCCCCTGCCCTTTCCCTGCCTGTGAAGGGGGGGGGGGGCGGGTGGGGGCGGGGGGAGGGAGCGTGTTGTGGGGCGGGCGGGCGGCGGACTTTCACAAGTGAGCGGGGTGCCTCCCGAGGGCTCGTCTCTTGCTGGAGCCGCCCCATCTTTGGGAGTTTTTTGTTGTTGTTGTTGTTGTTGTTGTTGTTGTTGTTTCTTTCTGGTTTCCATCTGGGGGAAAAAGAAAACAAAACGTACAAACACCCCCCCCCAAAAAAAAAAAAAAAAAAAAAGACGGGCGGGCAGACGGTGGGACGAGCGCTCACTTGCCCTTTTCTGGCCATGTTGGGTGGGGGTGGGGGTCTTGCCACGGGCGGCGGAGGTCGTGCGGGTGGCCGGTTCGTTTTCTCTCGTGGTGCAGGCCTGCCGTCTTTGCCGCCCCTTCCTGCTTGGGACCGATCCCGACTTCCCGGTTCTCGGGTTCGGGCCGCTCCGTTCGGGCGACTCCCGTCCTGGTTCCTGGTTTCACTTTGGTCGCTGGCGGCGGCGGCGGCGGCGGCTCGATCTCGGTCTAGGTCTCTGGTGGCTCTGGTGTCGTTCGTGAGGTCGCAGAGAGGACCCGGCTGCAGGTCCTGACCTAGGTTGTGCCTCTCGGTGCGTGGCGGTGGGGAGTGAGGCGATTCGTTTCCGTGTTCTGTGTCTCCGGAGCTCAGAGCCGCCCGGCGCGCGCCGATCCGGGGTACGGCGGCTCGGTGGAGTCGGTCGTTGGAAGGCGGTTGTCGTGCTCCCCCTGGCGTCCGCCTTGATATGACAGTCCCCTCGTTCTCAGCCGAGCGAGCGAGTGAAGGAGGAGGTCTGGCGGCAGCGAGCCGGGCGGAGGCCCGGCCTCTACCGGGTGCCGGGCGCGACTGTCGCCGTGGTGTCGCTGTGGCGCCGGGGCGGCTGTTCTGTCGGACTTTGCGCCCGCAGGCGAGCGCGGGGTGGGGCCGTGAGTCGCCGCTCTCTCTTCCGTGCCCGGTCTGTGCCGGGGGTGGCGGCTTGGTCGGGTCGACCAGTAGTTCTGTCTGGGCCCGACGCCTTGTCCTCCTCCCCTCCCGTAGTTCTGTCTGGGCCCGACGCCTTGTCCTCCTCCCCTCCCTGGACTCTGGTCTTTGAGGGCGAAAGAAGGAGAGTACGAGGGACGTCTCGGGAGTCGGGGGAAAGGGTCCCCGGGTGAGCCGCTAGGTGGTGGGGCCGGTCCCGGCCCGGACTCGGACCACCCCCCCTCCCCGGAGTCACCTCCGAGTGAGCGCTTGGCGCGTGCCGGGCGCGAGGGCCTGGGTCGCCGGCCCCGTGTGGTCTCCCTCCACGGCCCCGGAGGCCGGAGGACAGACCTCTGCGGCGGGAGGAGCCGTGGGCACGGCCGAGGCGAGCCTCGGGGCCGGGACCTACACCCCCCCCCCTCCCCGACATAGGATGGTCGTCGGAGTCACCTCCGAGTGAGCGCTTGGCGCGTGCCGGGCGCGAGGGCCTGGGTCGCCGGCCCCGTGTGGCCTCCCTCCACGGCCTCCTCCACGGGCCCCGGAGGCCAGAGGCCAGACCTCTGCGGCGGGAGGAGCCGTGGGCACGGCCGAGGCGAGCCTCGGGGCCGGGACCTACACCCCGCCCCTCCCCGACATAGGATGGTCGTCGGAGTCACCTCCGAGTGAGCGCTTGGCGCGTGCCGGGCGCGAGGGCCTGGGTCGCCGGCCCCGTGTGGCCTTCCTCCACGGCCTTCTCCACGGCCCCGGAGGCCGGAGGACAGACTTCTCCGGCGCGAGGAGCCGTGGGCACGGCCGAGGCGAGCCTCGGGGCCGGGACCTACCTACCTACCGTCTGCGGTGTGCGCGATGGCGGGGACTTGCCCGGTGGGCCCTGCGTAGGGGAAAAGTCGAGGCGGAGGGAGCACCTCGGGAGTCGGGGACCCGAGCCCGGGAGTCCCGCGTGTGTGCGTGCTGGCGGCAGGGCGCTCACCACCGACCCCGCGCGGTGTGGGTGTGGTGGCTGGGTGCCTCTCGGAGTGGGTGCCTCGCGTCTGCCGGGGGAAGGCTCCCCGTGCCGCTCGTGCCGTGAGCCCGTGCGCACCCGGGGTAGTGGGGCGGGTGCGTCCCCTGACCCCGCTCCCGCCCTCTCTCTTCGTCTGTCTTCGCCCTATGTGGTCGACCAGCTGTCCCTGAGAGTTCCGTGTCTGGCTCTGTTGGGGACGTGTTGGGGACAGGTGTCCCCGATGTGGTTTCCGAGAGGTCCCTGTCGCCAGCGAGTTGTCGCCCCTGCGTGACCAGCTGGTTTTGGCGTGGTGACGTGAGGATTTTGTACCTGCAGGAGGGTGCTGGCATGCTGTGTCCCGGTGGCTGTCAGCGGGTCTTTTGGGGCTCTCTCGGATGCTGTGTGCCGGGCCTTTCCCGTCTCTTCCCGGTCCGGGTCCCCCTGCCCTTCCCCCCGCACCCCGGGCTCCCGCTGCCCTGAGCAGGCCTTGCCCCTGTGGTGGCTCGTGGGTGTGGTGGTGGTGGTGGTGGTGGTGGTGGTTGGTTGGTGGCTGAGTGAGTCCCGTCGTCCTTGATCTCTCCCCCGCTCCCGGTGCCGGATTCTGGCCCTTGCCTCGGCACGCCGAGGAGGAGAGTGGTTGGTTGCCTGGGGTGCATAGGTAGGCCCGCGCGGTGTGCTTCCCTCGCCGTGGCCGGCTTGAGGAGGAAAAGGCGGGGGGCGAGTCCTGCCTTGCCTTGCCTGTGCGTGTGCGGCATCCCCGTCCTGCCGTCGTGCTCGTCCGACCTCCGTGGCTTTTTTTTTTTTTTTTTTTTTTTTTCCTATCGCCCCTAGCTCCAACTCCCCCGACCTGCCGCTTCCCGATGGCGGGCCTGGTCGGCCGCTGACCTGCGCTACTCCCGAGCGCTGTCCGTGGTTCTTTTTCTTTTTCTTTTTTTCCTCTCTAGCTTCTTTCGGCTCTGTGCCCGGCGGAGGTGTCCTGGTAATCCCGAGCGCCAGGGACGCTGAAGCCCGTGGTATTTTTTTATTTTTTTATTTTTTTAAGTTTTTTTTTTTTTCTTTTCTTTTTTTTTTTTTTTCCTTTTACCTCGCTCGTTACTCACGAAAGGTTGTCTGTCCTGGCTACGCTTTTATCCCAGGCTGTTGGCCCTCTCGGGAGCCGAGCTTCCTGGGCCCCACCGCCTCCCGAGTGCCGTGTGGCTGTCTTCTCCGCCCCCTCGGTGTGATTGATGTGGTGACGTTGCGAATCTCCTTCGGGCCCGGGCCTAAGCTGCGCCAGGCGAGGGACGGACATTCATGGCGAATGGGACCGCTCTTCTCGTTCTGCCCGTGGGCCCCTGCCCTCACCGTCCCACCGTGCCGGCGCCGGTGGTGTGCGGGGAGGCAGGGGTGCGGCAACCGGGTCCGGCTGCGCTCTCCCTGCCCTCGCCGTGAGGTCGGGGACTTGTACACGCTGGAGGAGGGGGGGCGCCCCTGATCTTGCTCCTCTCTTCCCGTGACTCGTTATCGGCACGGGGGTCGGCTCTCTCCGCGGAGAGGGAGGGTCGGTGCTCCGTGCTTGCCCGTGCTGTGTGGTGTGAAAAGCCGCGCCTCGCGCTCTGCCCTCTTGCGGTGCTCCCGGAACGCTCCCGGTCGGTTCTCTCAGGTGCCTGAGGCTGAGTGGTGGTGTCGTTCCCGATCCCGGCGTTGTCCGTTGCCTTGTGCCAGCCTGCTGCCCGTGGTGTGTCCCGGCCGTCCTTGGGTTTGTGGGGCTTGTGCGAGTGAGAAAAAAGTTATCGCAGAGATTGACGTCTCTGCTGGGGGGGGGTCGAGGCGGTTCCCCAGAGGAGGAGCGCTCTTCCCTTCTTGCACCGGGCGGGTGGCTTCCCCGCATGAGCTGCCGGCCCTGGTCCTGGCTTGTCTTCCCTGCCGTGTCACCTGGCTCTTGTTGCACCGGGGGACCTGAGATGTTGCAGTGGGAGGCGAGCCGGGCCTGTGCGGGCTTTCCCGCCCGTGTGCGCGACCTTGCTCTGGCCCCGCACGGCAAGGCCGACCGACCAGGGTTGGTGTTGCTGCTGCCGCAGACCCCCCCCGCCCCACCCCTCCCTGCCACCCGTGGTGGGAAGGATGGACGCCTTTGATGTGTGCTGGTCCCGGCGGGGTTCCCGTCGGGGTTGGGTGCGGGCCACCCTCAGAGTGAGGAGAGGTTCTCTAGCGATCCTCGTTCGGGAGGCGGCGTTCGCTGCCGGGTTGGCGGGGGCCCGCCCCCGATGGGCTCCCGCGGCCCTGCCGCTCCCTGTCCCGCTTTTGAGCGTTAGTGGCTGCCCGCGTTGGTAACTGCGTGCCCGCGCCTCCCCCCTCCGAGCTGGGGGAGGGTCCCGCGGGGCCTCTCCCGGGCCGTCGTCTGGTGTGGTGAGTGGAGGACGTTCCCGATCCGTCCCCGCCCCTGCCTCGCGCGCGGTGTGTCGAGTGGCGGAGCCTGGAGCCTGTGCTGGGTCGCGATGCGAGGGCGTGTGGTGTGTGGCTTCCCGGCCTCGTGCTTGGGGTGCCGTGGGGTTTTTGGGGGGTCCCGTCCCCCTCCCCCTCCGGCCCCTGGCGACGCTGTTCCCGAGCGTCTGTGTGGGCCGCCGCCCGTTGGCGACGACGGCGCCGTGCCGGGCGCCGGGCCCCGCGGTGTTCCGGGGCCGCCGTGCCCGTGGTGGTGTGCCGCTCGGGGGGGTTCTGGCCCTCCGGAGCCGAGGATCCCGGTGTGTGTGGGCCCTTGCTCACGCGGCCGAAAAAGAGGCGGTCGATGATGGGTGCCGTGCCCGGCGGTGTGGATGGGTGCGGTGGGGCCCTGCTGGCGCGGGTGGCTCCGCGGGCGCTCGCGGGGTCTTTGAGGCGTGTGCGAGCTGCCTTTTCCCTCTCGGGCCTCTTTTGGGGGGGCCCGCCGCTGCCGCGGTGGGGGTTTCCGGTCCGCTGGTCGGCCGGCTCGGTGTCCCAGGCGTTGCGCGGGACCGCCCAGGAGTTGGGGGTGGTGAGATCCCGCGTTCGTTTCCCTGGCGTGCCGGCTGTGCCCGGAAAGGTCTCACCTCCCCGCTGGTTTGCGGCTGCGCCACCCGCCCGTGGGGGGGGGTGGCCGCTCGCTCGCTCGCTCGCCTCTCACCCCGGTGACCCGACCCGATGACCCTCCCCGCTGCTCTTATTGGGCTTCCGGCATGCCCTCCTCACCCGCATCAGCCTTCCGCGATCCTCACCGGTTTGGCCTTGGTGGCCGGCCACCGGCGGACGGTCGAGTTGGGCGTGTGTGGTGTGTTCTCTTGGTGGGGGGGACGGCGCTCGGCTCGTGAGGCTGCTCTCCCGGTGTGGGGGAGGCACGTCGTCGCGGCGGCGGTGGCTTTTGAAGGGTCTTCCCGGATCGGTTTTGCTCACGACGCGAGGGCTCCTGCCAGCGGGACCGCCGGTACGCCACGGGGGCGGTGGCGGTGAGATTCCCGCGTGCGTCCCTCGCTCGGGAGTTGGCCGTCCGGGGGCCCGAAGCCGGCGTGACGTGTCTCCTCCCGCTGGGCGCCGCCTCGCGTGCCTGCGCGATGTCGTCCCGGGTTCCCGCGCCTCCCTCCTGCTCGCCGTGCCAGAGGCTTGCCCGCATCGTCTCCTCCGTCTCGAGCCGTGTGGCTTCGTCCCCCGCCCCGGTCCCGGATCCGGGGCGTTGTGCTCTCCCGGCGTGTCGCCGCCGCGTGCCCGGCGCGACCCCGGTTCCCGTGCCTGGCCCCGTCCGCTCTGTGCCGGCGGTGTCCGCGCGTGAGCGTGCTCGCGTGCGTTGGGTTTGGTGTCGCCCGCCTCCCGGGGTCCCTGCCGCCGCCTCCGGCCGCCGCCGTTGGCCGGTG
>NW_027203362.1:0-82900 GCF_024711535.1 Dipodomys merriami
AATTTGCAGAATTCCTGAAAGGACAATATTTGAATTCAAAAGAAAGAGGAAAACACTTAAAATCTTGAAAGACAAACATGCACCAATCGGTCATGCCTATAATCCTAGATGCTCAGGAGGCTCATTAGTGGCTAAAGGCAAGCAAGAATAAACTAGATAACATCAACTGATAACCATTCATATTCAAAAAAGGACAGTATAACATAATTGAAAATATATGCAACAGATAGAGGGCATATATTTGTTAATGCTACATTGTTATATCTACAATGAATGATCCTGAGTCTTAAGTATTTTTATGTCATCTAATTCTATATAAATTATTTCTGAATAGGATATTTATTTAAAGAACATATGTAAATTAGTAGTCAATAGGAGAAGCATATGAAATAAGCTCCTCTTTAGTAACTAAGAAAAAAGAAAATGTTACTAGCATGACCATTATATAAGAAGATGACACAAAATATATTAATGCATTTGTGGAGAAATTGCTATACTCCAAATATCAGATCAATTTGTATAATACTGCAATCATTTTAGCACGCAAGTTTTCAAGTCTTCAAAAGGTCAAAGATAATTGTATAAGATCCATGCATTACACTTCTATGAATGTATAGAGAAGTAAAAAACTTGTTTGCACAGGTAATGTAGTTCATTGACAGTACACTAGACCAGTATATGTTAGACCCTAGAAATAATCCGCAAAAACAAATTTTGAAAAGACACGCTATAGAGGATGTATGCTGGACAAATACCTGTAACTGAATTTTACAACTATTTTAATGTCTGTTCTAAAGTTTACACATTTTCTATTTGAAGACATGTGAATTACATGTTAGCAAAAAACTATTGTTAAAAATATTTCACACAAAATTCAGAATACCTAGAAATATTTTTGGTGTTGGCTAAAAACTCTTTGTAAACTACAGTTTTTAAAACGAAGATGTGATTTCTGTTTATTTTGAGTTTATACAGAGATAACTCAATCAAAAAGTGTATGTGATAACTGGAATACCTTGAAATTAGGTATCTCTTATGAGTAATTAATAACTTTTTCTGGAAGAAATATTAGAAATGACAGAAGACACAAATATATGCATCTGCATTTTATGAAAGCCATATGTTACTTGCTCAATCAAATTGCTTTTCTCTACTTTGCTAGGAAAAAGTATACTCAACATAAGAGCCAATAACAATGAAAAGAAACAAAATACACAATCATGGTGATTTATTTGGGAAAATAATAAATGAAATAAAAAAATTCCACTAAAGGGCCTCCAATATTAGTGTCTATGAAGATATTCCTGAATGCCAACATCCATTGAATTTTTGGAATTTTAATTTCTATGAACATATGAAAACTAGAACAAGAAAAGAAATTTAGTCTTAGATCAAACTAGGCTAGGAATATTTTTTTGAAGGGGTCCGGTGGTGGGTCCTGAACTCTGGGCCTGGGTGCGGTCCCTCAGCTCTTCAGCTCAAGGCTAGCACACTACAAATTCAGCCACAGTGCCAATTCTGGCTTTTTTCTTTTTGCTTATGGGGTGCTAAGGAATCGAACCCAGGGCCTCATGAATGCAAAGCAAGCACTTTACCACTGAGCCACCTTCCAAGCCCTGGAATAATTTTCTTAATTGTTTTCTTTTTCTTCTTCTTCTTTTTAAAATTTTATTAATAAAATTTTTATTGTGAAAATACCTGCAGAGGAGTTACAATTTCTGTTTTTTAAGGTCTTCAAACATTTATTTATCTTATTTTATTTTTGATTTTTTCTTACTGTGAAAATACCATACAGAGGAGTTACAATTACATGGGCAAGATAATGAATACATTTCTTATCAAGCATTGTTGCCTATTCTTTGTTTCCCCTTTCCATCCCTTCTCATCCTCCCCCTACCCCCCTCTCAATCCTGCTCCCCTCAAGCAAAGACATGAAGTTCATTTTTGCACATAACGTATTGTACATCTCATTATTGCCACGGATTCACCTGTATCCCTATTTAAACTATTTGTTTTTTCGCTTCTCTTCTACAAATTATACCAACGTACACTACAGTGAAAGCAGGGGTTATACCAGGGGGGAGGGACATACAAAGCAACCAAAAAATAATCTCATAAATGTGTTAGAAACAACCACATGAAAGAAAAAAAAGCATTTGAATACATAACTTAGGGTTCATTTTTCTAACATCAACTTATCTGACCTTTTTCTGCTTGACTCAGACATATACTAATTATTGCAAATAAAGGAAACCATGGGACCTAAGTGTCTTTGGGCCTGGCTTACTTCACTTAATATAATTTTCCCAATACTTTTCATTTCCTAACAAATGGAGCAATGCCATTCTTTCTGATGGAGGCATAGAATTCCATTGTGTATATAAACCACATTTTCTTGATCCATTCATCTACTGAGGGGCATCTGTGTTGGTTCCATATCTTAGCTGTGGTAAATGCTGTTGCAATAAACATAGTCGTGCTGTGAGCTTTAGTGTGGCCCTGTTTGTGATCATGTGGGTAAATGCTGGGTCATAGGGGAGCTCTATGTGGAGTCTTTTGAGGAATCTCCATACTGCTTTCCAAAGTGGTTGAACAAATTTAGACTACCACCAACAATGAGGTAAGGTTTCCTTCTGTCCATATCCCCCCAGCATCTGTGGTTATTAGAATTCTTGATTATAGCCATTTTAAATGGGGTGAGGTGGTATTTCAATGTTGTTTTGATTTGCATTAATTTTATGGCGAGGGAGTTTGAGCATTTCTGCTTGTGTCTATTGGCCATCCTTCTTTCCTCTTCAGAGAAGATTCTCTTTAAGTGTTTAGCTCAATTATTTATTGGGCAGTTGTTTCTTTGAAGATTGTTTGTTGGTGGATTTAATTTATTGAATTCCAGGTATATTTTAGATATGAGATCCTTGTCTGTTGTAAGACTCGTGAAGATGTTCTCCCAATCTGTGGGCTTTCAATTGATCTTGCTAGCTATGTCCTTTGCAATTCAGAAGCTCTGCAATTTCATGCAATCCCATTTGACCAACCTTTCTTTGATTTGTTGTGTTTCTGGGTCTCTATTAAGAAAATTTCGGCCTGTGCCAAGGAGTCCTAGGGTTTCTCCTATTCCATCCTGTAATGTTTTCAAGGTGTCTGACTCCGAGTTCTTTGATCCATTTGGAGTTGATTCTGGTGCAGGATGATACATATGGATGTAGCTTAATTTTCTGCAATTAGTTGACCAATTTTGCCACCACCATTTACTGAAGAGGCTGTATTTCTTCCATTCTACTTTTTTAGCTCCCTTATCGAGAAATTAGATGGCTATACGTCTGTAGGTCCATTTCTGGGTTTTCGATTCTATTCCATTAGTCCTGAGGTCTGTTCTTGTGTCAGTACTAATCTGTTTTGATTACTATGGCTTTATAGTAGAGATTGAAATTTGGTATTGATATTCCTCCAGCACTGTTCTTTCTGTAGAGGATCGTTTTATCTATTCGATTCTTCTATTGTTCCATATGAATTTTTGGATTGTCTCTTCTATTTACTTGAAGAATGATGATGGAATATTGATAGGTATATCATTGAATTTGTAGGTAGCCTTGGGAAGTATTGCCATTTTCAGGATTTTGATCTTTCCAATCCAGGTGTATGGGAGTTTTTGCCACTTTCTAAGTTCTGTTTTCATTTCCTTTTTCAGGTTTTTAGTTAAGTTAATTACTAGGTAATTTTTTGTGGGGCTATTACAAATGAAGTTGCTTTCCTAAATTCCGCCACACTTTTCTCATTGTTGGCATATAGAAAAGCCATTGGTTTTTGAGGGTTATTTGTATACCCTGCTACTCTGCCAAAATTTTGAATCAGCTTGAGTAATTTGGGAGTGGCTTTTGTGGAATTCTTTAAATACGAGATCATGTCATTTGCAAAAAGGGGAGTTTTATTGCTTCTTTGCCTATCTGGATCCCGTTTATGTTTGCATCTTGTCTTATTGCTGTAGCTAGGCATTCCAATACTAGATTGAAGAGCACTAGAGCCAATGGACAACCTTGTCTCCTACCTGAGTTAAGAGGAAATTGCTTTAGTTTTTCACCATTAAATATAATGCTTCCGCATGTTTGTCTTATACAGCCTTTATTGTATTGAAGAATGTTCCATGGATTCCTAATTTTTCCAGAACCTTCATCATAAAGGGGTGTTTGATCTTGTCCAATAGTTTTTCTGCATCTATTGAAATACCCATGTGGTTCTTTTCCTTGCTCCTGTTGAAGTGATGAATTATATTAATTGATTTGTGTATATTGAACCAGCTTTGCATACCTGAAATAAATCCTGTTTGATTGTGGTGGATGGTTTTTTGGATGAATTGTTGAAGTCGATTGGCCAAAATTTTGTTGAGAAATTTTGCATCAATATTCACCAAAGAAATGGGTCTACAGAAAAAAAAGAAATGGATCTACAGTTCTCTTTCTTTGATGAGTCCCTGCCTGGTTTTGGGATGTGTGTTATTGTAAAGCACATGGGCACCAAAGATGGCGCTGAGAGTGAGTTGAATGGGCAGAGCCCAATTTGCTTTACATTCAGTGCGTAACCAACCAGAGGAAGCTTAGGTACATGATAAGATGTGACCTTGACAGTGATTGGTTCCTTCTCCTCCACTGCCATCTCACCCGCTGCTCTTTTTTTTTGCTTTAAAAAGGACTTGTTCTGTGTTAATAAATGAGTTTTCCTGCTTGACTTGACTCCCCGCTGGGTCTGATTATCTCCCAGGGTAAGGGAGTCTGAGGAACATGATAGCATCCGCATTACCTTTCCTCAGACCTCATACATCTTTTGTGGGCTGGACAAGACAGGACATCTGGCGTCCCACTTGTTGCTTAACAGGAAAAGATACTGGCTGAGGTTAAATGCTCTCAGGGTAAGTGAAACCCTTAGTATGTGTAATGCTATCTCACAGAAAAAGGAGGAAGAGGTAACATTAGGCCTAGAAGGAGTAAGGAGGACTTGAGAATTGAGAAGGAACAAGAATGGGTCAAATTTGATGGAGAACACACTGAAACAAGCACAGTGGAAATCAAAACGAGGGTGAAAGTTACTCCCTCTGACTCAGGTGCTCTTGATGGTTCTAAGCCCCCTCCCTATTCCTCCTATAGGGGAGGAGGTACGGCACCCCACTCAACCCTCAAGAGGTACCTGCAATACCCGGATCCCTACTGACCTTCTGTGGATGGACCGAGGCCTTGAGAAGTAACCTACTCAGAGGCCTACCTTAGAAGGGAAGGGCCAATTGAGAGCCTGGACCCTAGGCTACAGGATTCACTTCCCCAAGCATATCTGGTCAATCTGGCACCAGGATCTAACTGGCCCTGGGAATGGTATCCATGGGAAGCTAAGGATCTTAATGAGCTCTACAAAGAGGTGGTGGAGTATGGCCCAAACTCTCCTTGGGCCCAGAACTTTTTACAGGATATTGCTTATTACCCATGTGTCCTTAAGCACTGAGTGTCCTAAACAGTTCTGTTTATTAAATGATGTGCTTTCTTTAAGGAGGAATGCAGAGTATGAGCAAAGAATACATGGCAGCCTCAACCCAAGATACCTACTACTTATGCCATGTTAACAGGGATGGCGGAAGGGTACTCCACTGGAGTCAAACAGGCCATAATACCTGGCCCCTACCATGACCAGGTGAGTCAGGCAGGACTTGCCACGTGGTACAAACTGGACGATGGGCCTACTGAGTCCCCCATAGCAGGAGTAAAACAAAACCCTGGTGAGCCTCTAGCTGAGTTTGTAGACTGGGTCCAACAGAGCGTTCACCACAAGCTGCCAGCAGGTAACTTCTGAGATCAGTTCGTAAAGCTGCTTGTCTGGGAAGGAATGAATGAAGACCATCGCATGGCCTGCACGGGATTGAGAGAGAGTTCCTTGAGCAGATGGGTGGTGGCCTTGCAGGATGTGGGAATGCAACAGCAACAGTCCCAATCATTAGCTTTAGCTTTACAGGCTCACACATTTGCAATGTCTGAGGCTATTACCAGGTACTGGCAACCCAGGGCCGAGGAACCCCAAGACCATCGGGGAGAGGGATTTGTTTTAAATGAGGGCAGGAGGGGCACTTTAAGAGGGACTGTTTACAACAATCCCTGCCAACAGGGGAGGGAGGGGGCACACTGTCCCCTACACCCTGTCCTGGGACAGGGAGGGATACCATTGGAAAAAGGATTGTGGATCCAAGTTTTATTTACATGAGAAGCCCTTTTTTGGTGTAGCAACGGCCATTAACCAAACCTAAACTTATAGCCCTATACCTTATGGTGGAGGAACAGATAAACCTTGGGCACATATGCCCTACTCTGAGTCCTTGGAACATACCTGTATTTGTTAATCAAAAAGCCTCTGAGGCTTGGCATATGCTCCAAGATCTATGTTAGGTAAATGAAAGGATGGAGTTAGTAGGAATGCCCCTAATAGGCATGCCCTGGACTTCCACTATACCTTCAGAATATACGTTGGTTTTGATTGATATTAAATATTTTTTATGTCCTCCTGCATCCAGATGACTGTGAGAAGTTTTCTTTCTCCATCCCTTTTCTTAATTTTCCCAGCCTGAACGGAGGATTGAACAGATGGTGCTGCCACAGGGAATAGCTAATAGCCAAGCCTTTTTCCAACACTACTTGGCCACACTTTTAGGGCCTGTGATAGGTTTAGATACCTCCGTTGCTTATGCTTACATGGATGATATAATTCTGGGGCACCAAGACCCCAGAAACCTGGAGGGCATTCTGGCCCAGGTTCTCGCCATATTAAAAAAGGGGGGTTTTACCATAGCACTCAATAAAATTCAAAATGTACCTCCTTTTAAAATGCTTGGGTCCCACCTTACCTTGACTCAGGCCAGTCCCCTTAAGCCTTTGCTGGATATTCCAGGCTCTCTAACCTTAATCCAACTTCAGAGTCTTTTAGGGGAAATCAATTGGATGTTGCCATGGGTTTCTGTCCCTAAAGATAGTCTTGTGCCCTTATTTGCCCAACTAAAAGACAGGATGCCCCAAGAATTTATTACAATTACAGAAAGCCATAAGGCAATATTTTTACAGTTCCATAGCTTTGTTTACCATTAATATTTTATATTTTTCAAAAAGGGCAACTGAATCCAGATTTCAGAAGCACTGGGGACAACTAAATTCTAAGCCCCAACTAAAAGTCAGCTAAAGGACCCCCTGACACAACAATGGAGAAAACGTGACCCCCCTAGTTACTATCGGCAGGGGATTTGGATGCGTTTTTTTCCAATATGGGAGACAACGCCATTTGGATACCTTCGAGGAACCTTAAGTTTTTATCCATTTCCTCTATACAGGAGGATGTTCAAGGATAAACTAACCAACAAGAAAAGAAAAACAGCTATGGTGGCCTAGGCTTGAGTTTAAAAGTGGAAAGCCACAAAGATAACCATTAACCATCCCCAAGGGAAACCAGCCCTTGAGAAGCCTTGTGTTCTCTAACAATTGCAGATGGCGATACTCTAGCTGTTACTCCCAGTCCTGGCAATTACCCTACGGAATCTGCATCAACTTCAATGGGTGACCTGGGCAATAATCAGCACTGGCAATGCAGAAATCATCAGTAGCACCCCAAGAGAAGCTGTCCCTTAGACCTGGTGGCCTGACCTTCATTTTGATCACCACCCTATGTCATTATGTACGGACTATTTAATATTCCTGTAGGAGCTAATTATTTTAATGTTACCTGCTTTAATTGTCCTTTTACTAATTGCTTGTATAATGGCATTATTGAATCCATAGGTATTGTTAAAAAATCACCTTTTGTTATGCTTCCAGTTTAGATCTTTTTCAACTCCACAGGCAAATAGCTGGATTAGAAAAAGCCCCACCTCTGGACTCTGAACTGGCAAATACTCTATCCCATTCTTGACTGTTAAAGGACTGCTATTGACATTTCTTGGCCCTATAATGCTTTTGCTGATAATGAAATGCTTTCCTTGCATTATACGCGCACTACAAAACTCTTATGAGCTTAGCCAGCCAGTTACATAAGATCAAGCTCCAAGGAAATGAATTTCCCTCGAGAGGAATTGCAGCCAGAGATCGGTAAGAGGGGGTGTCAGTCTGACCAACCAAAGACAGGGCCTTCAGCTTCACTCTGAAGAAGTTCCTGATGACGGATAAGTCAGACAAGGCAATCCACCCAACGTAAGACAGGTGGCTTCGCTTTTTTAATTTTTTTTTTTTAATCCGGTCGTGGTGCCTGAACTCTGGGCCTGGGTGCTGTCCTTCAGCTCTTCAGCTCAAGGCTAGCGCTCTACCACTTGAGCCACAGCACCACTTCCGGCTTTTTTCTTTTTGCTTATGTGGTGCTGAGGAATCAAACCCAGGGCCTCAGGCATGCAAGGCAAGCGCTCTACCACTGAGCCACCTTCCCAGCCCTGGCTTCGCTTTTTTAAACAAAGAAGGGGGAGAAGTTGGGAGTTGTTGGGAGCTGAGAGTAAAGCTCAAAGTTCCTCTTGACACCTGTGCTCACTTAAAGGCACGAACAAGAAACTGGCTTATTTAAAAGACACCAGGTGCCCAGGATTACTTTGCTATGTCTGCAGTTTGTTTTATATTTTCATATTTTTCTGGACTATAATAGAATGGCCTATGTGTGGGGGCCCACGAGGATGCACCCTGCAGGATGTGTAGGACTCCCAATACCCAGGGTGCTCCCATATTCTAAAGAGAATGACCTTACAAGATACTGATTTTTTTATATATGCCCAAGAACTAATTGAACTGCTTTGGACATTTCTAACTGTGGTGGGACTGATGTTTATTAGTGTACTAGGTGGACATTTGAGGTAACTGGGACAGGCTCTTGGATCATGCACGAGGGCCCTCCCTATCCTTGTCTGGCGAATCAGACCCCCCCAGACTTGCCTTGAACCCCCAGTGTGGCCAATGCTATTCTTACCAATGTAATCCTGTTAAAATAACCATTACAGAGGAGGGAAAAGGATAACTAATTGGGTGGTGGGTCTGCCATTAAAACAAAAAAGGGGGAATCTATAGAGCAAATGGGCACCAAAGATGGCTCTGAGAGGGAGTTGAGTGGGAAGAGCCCAATTTGGTTTACGTTCAGTGTGTAACCAGCCCGTGGAAACTTAGGCGCATGATAGGGTGTGACCTTGACAGTGATAGGTTCCTTCTCCTCCACTGCCATGCTGCTTTTTTTTTTTTTTTGCTTTGAAAAGGGCCTGCTCTGTGTTAATAAATGAGTTTTCCTGCTTGACTTGACTAACCGATGGGTCTCATTATCTCATGGGCTAAGGGAGGCTGGGTAACAGGCGAGCGGCTGCATTACCTTTCCTTGGCCCCCATCTATCATTCGTGGGACGGACGAACGAAGACCCGACAGGTTATGATGGTTTCATAGAATGATTTCGGTAGTGAACTTTCTTTTTCAATTTCATTGAAGAGTTGG
This sequence comes from Dipodomys merriami, assembly GCF_024711535.1. Taxonomy (NCBI): domain Eukaryota; kingdom Metazoa; phylum Chordata; class Mammalia; order Rodentia; family Heteromyidae; genus Dipodomys; species Dipodomys merriami. Next base: position 9,472 of record NW_027203362.1, read on the forward strand.
ATGAGTATTTGTGTGAGCTCTGCTTTGAATGCCTTGTAGAATTCTGCTGTAATACCATCTGGTCCTGGGCTTTTCTTGGGAGGACTAAATTGCTGTTTCTACTTCAATACTTGATATGGGCCTGTTAAAATGATTTAACTCATCTTGGTTTAGTTTCGGCATGTCAATATTTGCTAGGAAAATGTCCATTTCTGCCAAGTTCACAAATTTATTAGTATAAAGTTTTCAGAAGTATTCCCTTATAATGTTCTGAATCTATATTGTTTCTCTGGTGATGTTTCTATTCTAATCTATGAGTTTATTTATTTGGGTTGTTTTCTTCTTTTTCTGATAAGGTTTGCTAAGGGTCTGTCAATTTTGTTAATTTTTTCAGAGAACCGTTTGTTTTGTTGATTCTTTTTATGTTTTTTTGTGGATTCTAATTCATTTAATTCTGATTTAATTTTAATTATTTCTTTCCTTCTACTGGATTGGGGTTTATATTGCTGCTCTTATTTAAGGAGGCTCAGATGCCTTATTAAACCGTTGGTTTCAGATCTTTCCAATTTGTTGATGTAGGAACTCAGAGCTATAAACTTGCCTCTGAGTATTGCCTTTGCTGTGTCCCAGAGGAGCTGGTAATTTGTGTGTTCATTTTTGTTGAATATCATGAACATTTGAATTTCTTTTCTAATCTCTTCCATGACCCACTTGTGATCCAGCAGTGTGTTGTTCAGCCTCCATGTGTTACAGGACTTTCTTTGATGGCTTTTGGTGTTGAGTTCTACTTTTATTCCCTTGTGGTCTGAGAGAATGCAAGGTATAAGTTCAATGTTTTTGAATTTGGTCAAGTTTGCTTTGTGGCCTAAAATGTGGACTACTTTGGAAAATGTTCCATGTGTTGCTGAGAAAAAACATGTATTCTTATGCTGCTGGGTGAAATATTTGCTAGATGTCTGTTAAATCTAGTTGATCTATACAGTTGTTTAGATATGCGATTTCTCGAGTTGATCTCTCTAGTGGGGAAATTGGTGTGTTAAAGTCCCCAACAATTAAAGTCTTTGGATCTATGTGGGATATGAGGAAAAGTACTGTTTTTTGGATAAATTTAGGAGCTCCGTTGGTTGTTTAATAGGTATTTGCAATTGGAATATTCTCATGCAGGAGATATCCCTTAATTATTAGTATGTAGCGACCTTCTTTATCACTTCTTACTAATTTTAATTTGAAGTCTATTTTATCTGATATTAGGATTGCAACTCTGGCCTGTTTATGAGGGCCGTTTGCTTGGTAGATTTGGTTCCAGCCTTTCATGTTGAAAATGTGCTTGTTTTTATGGGCAAGTCGTGACTCCTGAAGGGAACAGATAGAAGGATCTTGCTTTTAAATCCAACTGGGCAGTCTATGTTGCTTAATTGGAGAGTTAAGTCCGTTAAGGTCCACAGATAGGACTGAGAGGTGTTTGGGAGTTTCTGCCATTTTATGCAACTTCTTGGGGGCTGCAGCAACTGGGTTCTTCCTATGGTTCTTGGATTCTCAGTTTGGGTGTGGTTTCTTGGCATTTATTGTGGTCTTGTTGGTTTTCTCTGTGTAGGAAATCATTAAGAATCTTTTGTAGGGCTGGTGTGGGGGAGATATATTGTTTCAGTTGTTCTTTTGTATGGAAGGTTTTTAGTTTACCTTCGGTTATGAAGGAGAGTTAAGCTGGGTACAGTATTCTTGGTTGATAATTGTTTGTTTTTAGTGCATGGCATACATCATTCCAGGCTCTTCTTGCTTTGTTTGCCTTTGCTGAGAAATCTGAGGTGATTCTAATTGGTTTCCCTTTATAGGTGATTCATCTTTTCTCCTTGACAGCTTTAAGGATCTTTTCCTTGGTCTGAATTGATCCAGTGTGGATTATAATGTGACAGTGGGATGTCCTATTCTGGTCTGGTCTATTTGAAGTCCTAAAACTTATTGTATCTGAATAGGTCTATCTTTTTTCATGTTTGGGAAGTTTTCTGCTAGGATCCTGTTAAACAAATTTCCTAGAACATTAACTTCTCTTTTTAAGTGCTCCTCTACACCCAGTATCCTCAGATTAGGCCTTCTGATGGTGTCTTCCAAATGTTGAGTAGATCTATCATATTTCTTGGATTTGTCTTGGATGGTTATATGTTTTTTCTCTATAATATCCATGCTGTCTTCGATCCCCGAGATTCAATCTTCTGAATGTTCTAACCTACGATCAAGACTTTCTACTTTGTTTTTTTTTTCTTTTCTTTCTAGTTGGTTGGCTTTGATGGCTTCAAATTCTTTGTTGGAGCTTTGCTTTAGCTCTTGTATGGACTTCTTTACTTCCTTAATTTGGTGTTCAGTGTTTATTCTCAAATCACTTAGTTGATTGGTTATGGTTTCCTTGGACTCCCATTCTTTCTGCTGGGTTCCATTCAGCATTCTCTTTGTGGAATCCTTGAGTTCTTTCAGTTCTCCATTTATGGACTCCATGAATGCCTTTAATGATCTTTGTGTATTCTCATCCTACTCTCACAATTCCTGTATTACTCTTTGATTAGATTCCTCTGGTTCATGCGATTCCAGGGGCTCTCTTTGACTCATTTCAACCTGTTATTTATTTATTTCTGTTTGAGTTCTCTCAAGCTGCTCATGCAATTCCTGTATCAGTCTTTGAGTAGCTTCCTCATGCTCATAATATTCCTGTATTGGTCTTTCTTTTGCCTCCTCTCTCTCCCTATCATGCTCATACAGAGTCCTTTGCAGGTTTTCAATGTTTTCATTTACCATGTTTTCCAGAAGTGTTTGTAGAGCTTTTAGGGAGCTCTCGTCTGGATTATTAATTATCTGTTCTGTCCACTGATTATCATGATTGGGAGTTGAGATACTCGGACTTGCCATTTTTCTTATGTTTTTCCTACTTGTCTTGCCCATTTGGGATGAAAGTAACACTTTTGTGCTAGATCACTATCTTAAGGTAATCATCAACCAACGTCTGTAGTTGCTAAGTCAAAGTCTGCAGATACACTCTAGTTCAACAGATATATCTATTCAACATCAAAACTATGTATTAATGGGTTAAGAACCGCAAAGAAGAATTTGGCAAACCAGAAATTATTAGGTTTAGGGTGAGATATGGGTAAAAATAGGGACAGAAGGATATGGAAAGGCAGAGGGTGAGTTAACTAAGTCCTAATCTCAAAGTGGGAAATAGGTTTGCTAGATTGATAGTAGAGAGAGAGAAAATAAAAGAAGAAAACGATATAAAAAGAGACAAGAAAAAATAGAAAAACAAATATCAAAAATTAAAAAGTGAAACAATTAAAAACTTAAAAATTATGCAAAATTAAAAACGTAATATTCACAGAAGAATGTGGATAGAATAAGATAAGGGTAGGGATAAAAAGGAGATGTGGAAAACTTAAAAAATGCTTAAAATATTACAAAGATATAAATGAATTTAAGTCTAAAATGTTTTGAATTGAGTAATACCTTTCCAGATCAAGTGTGTACACAATGTGGAATAAGATCTAATAATCGACTATTGGTATATATGAGGATAAGCAGAAGAACAATTAAGTCATGCAAAGAGGAACAAAAGAAAAGAAAAGGTGAAAAGAATGAGAAGGAAAGAAAAAAGGATTAAAAGGTCAGTAGCTCTAAACAAAAAAGAAAAAAAAGAAAAGAAAGAAAAAAAAGAAAAGAGAGAAAAAAGCACACACTTATACCCTTAAAATAAAAAGTATAAGAGGAAGATACAAAGTTAATAGAAATCATTTTTTTAAAAAAAGCTCAATATTAATTTTTTTTAAGTTTTAGAAAAAAATTTTTAATAAAAGGTACAAGAAATTTCTTTGATTTTTTTTTTTCTGGGGAATGGGAAGATCCTGTATCTCCCTTGTGTCCTTAACCTGTCTCTAGTTGGAGTCTCTGGTCTGCTTGTGGTGTTTGATTTTGCTGTGGCTTGGTTGGTTTCTTAAGTCTGTTAATATGAGCAGGGAGAAAAATGCTCTGCTTACCCAGGATTTTTTGATCCTCCTCCCAGGGTAGTTCAATGGGAGGGAGATCTGCTTTGAGTATCACAAAAGAGGGAGATGGCTGTTTCTTCTAGGTTAGAGATGCTGTGATGAGGCAATGTTCTGGGTAGAGTTGAGGCCTTTCAGCAAACAGTAGCTTTTCCCTGAGGGGCTAGCTTCTGGGTCACTCACAGAGCCCACCCTGGAGCCTTTTTCAGGGTTTATTTTTAGTGTATTTCAATTGATTTTCAAGGCTGCTGTAGGGAGGAGCAGCCTCTCTCTGTGTGTACCCAGTGAAGAAATCCATTCCTGGGGCTTGCGGCCTGTGCTGGGTGACTTTTCCCTGGATGGAGCTGAGCCTAACAGGTCAGGTTAGGTTCCTGTGACCTGCTAAATTACTCTTGTTTTCTTCCAATGCCTGAGTTGGAGCTAGCTGCTCAGCTAGGCCTTTGTCAGTATCAAAGATGGAGATCTCTGGTAGTGGGGAAGGGAGGGGTGGCCTTCCCTCCTCTGATCCCTGAGAAGTAGTGAGGATGTCAAGCTTCTACTCATGCCAGAATCTTGGTTCCTGTGTCGTCTCTGATCTGCCACCTGCAGGATGAAGATATCTGCTCCTTGTCAGTTCTTGCTGGTGTTGAGTAGAGTCCGCTCACTTGCTGGCTCTGCCTCTGGTGCCTTCGTCCCTTTCTGTGTTGCAGGTATGGCGGCTATAGCCGCCGCCACTGCCGCCACAGATTTTACCGCAGCTGGGGCAGCTGGCAAGTGCTCAGATCTGTCTCCTTGCCTGGATTTTCCCTCTCTGGCCTAACTCTCTGTCCTGTGATGGCACACTTGGTGTGATTCTCTGGCTTAGAACTGTTCACTGGAACAAAAAACCTGCTTTTTATGTGAGAGCTTGTTTAGCCTCCAGCTTCTCCTCCTCCATCATCCCGGATCTCCCTCTGAAACTTTTACTCAACTATTTTTCATTTCAAAGATAGGCAGTCTATTTTTCCAAAAGTTTCCTAGTGTAAAATAACTAATATTTCAATAGAAAGTAGAGTTTATTAATTTCAAGGGAATTTTAGATATACACATGATATTGTAGTAAAGTTTATAGTATATTACTTGAAAAAATTCTGTTCAAACTCTTAAATATTTGTGTGTAATGACAGGGACAGAGGAAGATAATTCATACTGGTTAGGAATTTGCAATGCCTCAAAAATATATTCAATAATTTGTTATAAGCACATAGTCAAACTACCTGATATGGCTTAGTTTTATTTTGTTTCTTAATTTATTCAATATTTTATCATGGATGCATGCACAGTGGTAACATTAAAATTATTAATCAAAATATAAATATTGCAAAATCATAGACAGGTATCATACATCAATAGTTAGCACTTATGATTCTAATAATAATTTTGATGAAGATGATGATGACCACAGTGTAGCCTGATAATGACAAAGTTGTGATTGAAAAGGAAAAATTTTTAGACATCTTTTAAGCCGGATTTCCCACATAGTACTAAAAAGCAATGGATTAATACAATAAGAATAACAAGAGGAGAGTTTCAATATCAAGAAATACAATCACATAAACAGGTGAGAGACTAAAAACCCTTATGTTATTCTTTCAGTCTCTCTAAATATACTCACTTTTCTTGGTACTATTGTTTTCTTATAAATAAAATATTTATTTGCACATGTAGTTTATCCCACGTAGATAAAATATAATAAGCTGAATGCTTTCTGTTAGAAATGATCTTGTTTGTTCTAGCCTTGGGAATTGAGGAGAAAGCCTTTCACTACCCACATAGCTATTGGCTTAGTTATATATCCCTAGAAGTTAACAACACATGCCTCAAGCATGCTTCACTCATTAGGCAGAAATCCATGATCAGTTTTAGTTTCCATCCAGTTAACTGGAGAATATCTATGTATAAATTTATTAAGCACACTTGCCAACAAATAAAGCAATAAGAAAAATTTTGATGGACTAAGATGTAGTTTTCAACTTCGTGTGATTAGTTCAAATACCATTCACATAAAGACATTATTCATTAACCAATGTTTTCCAATGACATATTCTTCAATATAGCTGTAAACACATGACACAATTTACATAATGCCACTTACATATCTGGAGTTACCTTAAAAAGACACGGTTCTCAGAGCCAGGAGGAAAATTTATTTTTATTTCCTCATGAAACAATTTGTGACTTTATACCAGTAAACTGAATTTGACTCTTTCCTTATTTGTGAGCTAGATGGAAAACGTAAGAGCCCTTCACTTTTCTTTTTTTTTTTTTTTGCTCTAGAAGTCAACAAATATATTTTTCAATACTTCTGGTAGATTACATCCATTTACAGATGAGAAATGTAAGGCCAGTAGCCAATGTAATGAGTAAATAATGATACTAGAATTTATGTCTGAGCTCTTCACTCTGTGTACTTACATGCAGAAGTAATTTGGTGATGGAAAGAACCAATATGAAAAGTCTATGGGGAAAAACATACTTTGTAAAAGGTTGTTTAAGTCTAGGTGACCAGTGATGATTACATGAAACAGGCTGGTGTCAGGGGCATAATAAGGAGTACATAGAAATCATATTAGTGACAGAAGTTCAGAAAATCTTGATCATTCATCTTATCTAATGGGTGGGAGCGGAAGGGTAAGAAGAAATCTAAAGGGTTCTACATCTCTGGCCAGGCAACTATGTTAGAGATATTCTTGGTGATAGGGATTGCAGGTGGAAATGATGGATTTAGGGGAAAAAAACTCTGATATTTCTTAAGTTTATATTAAACACATGCAAAGATAGGTTTGTTTAGACATTATCAAAATATCCATGACCATGAATATGAAAAAGAATAATAAAATCGGGGGCATTATTAAAGGGAAGAGGAAAAGGAAAGTCCTGACACAATTTTGAACAATGTGTTTACCAGTGTGGACAAGATAGGAAGAATGAGATAAATAAGGAAACAAGAAAGTAATAAACGCAGATTTACAGAAGTAAAGAAAGGAAAGAATTTGCAGGAAGAATAGGTCAAAAATGTTACAGAGATATTGAAAGAAATATGCTATTTGGATTTGAAAACTAAAAAGATATAGACAATTTAAATAAGAACAGTGTTTTGGAGATATCTCCATGATGAAATAACCCTGTCAATCAACCTGCCACAAATTCTTATATGTAGGAAGTGCTCTTATAAACTTCAAGCTTTTATTCAATGGAAGAGTTCAGACATTACCCTCACCACTAGGATTACATTCCTAAAAGGATAAGGCATTTTGCTTTAATGCCTTTCTTTCATTTTCTCTTACACATTGGCAAGTAGTGGAGGATTCTGATGTAAAAATAATACAATGATAACTTGTAATAACACAACATCTAGGATCTAGTGTTAATTCGGTATTTACTAATTAGCTCCAAAAATTATGGATATTTATATTTCTCCTGGGTAAACTAATGAGCTCCAAGAAAATGTCCCTAAAGAGCATTTCAAATCTCATATCACTGTTTGTCTCAAAATACTTTAAATTATACGCCCTCTAATGTGGGCATAGGGTTATAATGTGGAACTTTCCCCTTCAGATAGTAAGTACTACCCTATGGCTTAAAATGGAGAAAGTACCCTCACGCATAGACTGGGTGTGTGCTCACAAGTAGTGGTACTTGAACAAGGGAAAACATGGGACCTATGTTTCTTTGGGGCTGGATTACTTCACTTAATATATTTTTTTCTAAGTCTTTCCATTTCCTAACAAATGGAGCATTGTTATTCTTTCTGATGGAGGCAAATAATTCCTTCGTTTATATATTCCACATTTTCTTGATTCATTCATCTACTCAAGGGCATCTGGGTTGGTTCCATATCGTAGCTATGGTAAATAATACTGCAATAAACATGGTTGTGATGGAAGATTTAGTATGGTCTTGTTTGTGATCATTTGGGTAAATGCCCCAAAGTGGGGTTGCTGGGTCATAGGAGAGCTTAGGAGTTTTTTGAGGATCCTCCATACAATTTTTCCAAAGTGGTTGAACAAGTTTACACTCCCAATAACAATGAAGTAAGATACCCTTCTGGCCACATCCACTCCAGCTTCTGTTATTATTGTTCTTGTCTGTGGCCATGGCATCTCCATGTTTTTTTTGATTTGCATTTGGGGAGGTCGGGGATTTCTTCATGTGTCTATTGGCAATCCTTCTTTCCTCTTCACAGAATTTTCTCTGTAAGTCTTTAGCTCACTTATTTTTTTTATTTTTATTTTGAAAATAGTGTACAGAGGAGTTACAATTACATGGGCAATATAATGAGTACATTTCCTATCAAGCATTTTAGCCTCCTCCTTTGTTTCCCCTTCCCGTCCTTTGCCATCCTCTTCCCACCCACCCCCAATCCTCATTGCCTCCCCCACGAATGTTGTAAAGTTCGTTTTCGAAATAACGACTTGTACATCTCATTGTTGCAATGTAGCTCACTTATTTATTGGGCAGTTGTTTCTTTGAGGATTTGTTGTTGGGGGATTTAATGTTTTGAGTTCCAGGTATAGTTAACATATGGGAACCTTGTCCAATGTATGGCTAGTGAATATCTTCTCCCAATAAGTAGGCTTTATATGATCTTGCAAGCTATATCCTTTGCCATGCAGAAACTCTGCAATTTCATGCAATCCCATTTTTCCAAATTTTCTTGATTTGTTGTGTTTCTGCGTCTCTTTTAAGAAACTTTCGGCCTATGCCAAGGAGATCTAATAATGAGTTCAGACCTGTAATGATTTTAGAGTGTCTACATTGACTCCGAGGTCCTTGATCCATTTGGATTTGATTCTGGTGCAGAATGACATGTATGGATCTATTTTTTTATTTTCTACAAGTAATTAACCAATTTTGCCAGCACCATTTACTGTAGAGGCTGTTTTTCTTCCATTCTATTTTTTTAGCTCCCTTATCAAATATTAAGTGACTATAGGTCTGTGGGTTTATTTTTGGGTTTTCAATTCTATTCCATTGGTCCTGAGGTCTGTTCTTGTGCCAGTACCAAGCTGTTTTGATTATAATGGTTTTGTAGTACTGTTTTAAATTTGGTATTGATATTCCTCCAGCACTGTTCTTTCTGTTAAGGATCGTTTTAGCTATTAGGGTCTTTTATTGTTCCATATGAATTTTTGGATTGCCTTTTCTATTTTCTTGAAGAATGAGGTTGGAATATTGATAAGTATCACATTGGATTTGTAGATAGCCTTGGGAAATGTTGCCATTTTTACAATGTTGATTCTTCCAATACAGGAGCATGGGAGTTTTTTTTGTCCATTTCTAAGTTGTGTTTTGATTTCCTTTTTCAAGTTTTTAAAGTTTTCATCATAGAGATCCTCCATTTCTTTGGGTATATTAATTTCTAGGTATTTTATTTTTTGTGGGGTATTACAAATAAAGTTGTTTTCTGGATTTCAGCACGTTTTTCTCATTGTTGGCATACAGAAAAGCCATTGATTTTTGAAGGTTAATTTTATACTCTGTTACTTTACCAATATTTTTAGTCACCATGAATAATTTGAGAGTGGAGTCTGTGGTTTCTTTAAATACAAGATCATGTCATCTGCAAAGAGGGAGAGTTTTACTTCTTCTTTCCCTATTTGGATCTTGTTTTATGGTTAAACCAGGCATTTTAATTCTAAATTGAAGAGAAGTGTAGAGAGTGGACATTCTTGTTCGTTCCTTAGTTAAGAGGAAATGGCTTTAGTTTTTCACCATTAAGTATAATGCTGGCTGTACTTTTGTCATATAGAGCCTTTGTTGTGCTGAGGAATGTTCCCTGGATTCCTAATTTTTGCAGAATCTGCAACGTAAAGGGGGTGTTGGATCTTGTCAAATGCTTTATGTGGTTCTTGTCCTTTCTCTTGTTGATATGATGAATTATATTAATTGTCTTGCATATATTGAACCAACTTTGCAAGAAATGAAACCTGAAAAGAATCCTGTTTGATCGTGATGTATGATTTTTTTGGATGAATTGTTGAAGTCGATTGGCCAAAAGTGTGTTGAGAATTCTTGCATTAATGATCATCCCAGAAATGGGTCTATAGTTCTCTTTCTTTGATGACTTCCTGCCTGGTTTTGGGATGAGGGTTATGATGGCTTCATAGAATGAGTTTGGTAGTGAACTTTCTCTTTCAATTTCATTGAAGATTTGGAGGAGTGTTGGTGTGAGCTGTTCATGAAGGCCTTGTAGAATTCCACTGTAAAACCATCAGGATCTGGGCTTTTGTTAGATGGGAGAACTCTTACTGCTGTTTCTATTTCAATGTTGGATATGGGCCTGTTAAGATGGTTTAACTCATCTTGGTTTAGTTTCGGCATGTCAATATTTGCTAAGAAAAGGTCCATTTCTGCCAAGTTCTCAAACTCATTAGCATAAAGTTTTGAGAAGTATTCCCTTATAATGTTCTGAATCTGGTTGTGTCTCTGGTGATGTTTCCATTCTTATCTCTGAGTTTATTTTGTTGTGTTCTCTTGTTTTTCTGATAAGATTTGCTAAAGTTCTGTCAATTTTGTTAATTTTATCGATGAATCAACTCTTTCTTTTGTTGATTCTTTCTATTTTTTTTGGATTCTATTTCTTTAATTCTGATTTAATATTAATTATTTATTTCCATCTACTGGATTGGGGATTATCTTGTTGCTCTTATTCAAGGAGGCTCAGATGTGTCATTAAATTGTTGGTTTCAGATCTGTAGAAGTTGTTTGGGTTGGAACTCAGAGCTATAAACTGGTCTCTGAGTACTGCCTTTGCTGTGTCCCAGAGTAGCCGGTAATTTGTGTGTTCATCTTTGCTGAATATCATGAATATTTGAATTTCCTTTCTAATGTCTTTCATGACCCACTGGTCATTCTACAGTGTGTTTGTTTATCAGCCTCCATGTGATACAGGACGTTCTTCAGTGTCTTTTGGTGGTGAGTTCTAATTTTATTCCCTTGTTGTGTGAGAATGCAAGGTATAATTTCAATGTTTCTGAATGTGGAAAAGTTTGCTTTGTCACTTAAAATGTGGTCTATTTTGGAAAATGTTCCATGTGCTGCTGATAAAAATGTGTATTCTGATGCTGCTGGGTGAAATATTTGGTCGATGTCTGTTAAATCTAGTTGATATATGCAGTTGTTTAGATCTCTCTGTTTCTGTTTCTCTGTTGAGTTTTTGCCGAGTCGATCTATCTAGTGGGGAAAGTGGTGTGCTAAAGTCCCAAACAATTAATGTCTTTGGAGCTATGTCAGATTTGAGGGAAAGTAGTGTTTCTTGAATAATTTGGGTGCTTGGTTGTTTGCTGAATAGATGGTTTGAATTGTAATATTCTCGTGAAGGAGAGATCCCTTAATTAGTAAGTAGCAACCTTCCTTATCTCTTCTCACTAAATTTAATTGGAAGTCTATTTTATCTGTTATTAGGATTGAAACTTCCACCTGTTAATGGGGGCTGTTTGCTTGGTAGATTTTGTTCCAGCCTTTCACACTGAAAATGTGTTTGTTTTTATGAGTAATATGTAACTCCTGAAGGCAGCAGATAGAAGGATATTGCTTCTTAATCCAACTTGACAGTCTATGTCGCTTAATTGGAGAGTCAATCCGTTAATGTTGAGAGTTTGGTTTGAGACATGTTTGGGAGTTCCTGACATTTTATGCCCCTTCTTAAGGGCTACAGCAACTGGGTTCTTCCTATGGTTCTTGGATTCTCAGTTTGGGTGTGGTTTCTTGGCCTTTATTGTCATCTTGTTGGTTTTCTATGTGTAGGGCATGGTGAAGTGTCAAGTATAGGGCTTGGTGGATATATATTGTTTCAGTTGTTCTTTGGTATGGAAGGTTTTTATTTGGCCTTCGGTTATGAAGGAGAGTATAGGTGGATACAGTATTCTTGGTTGATAGTTGTTTGTTTTTAGGGCATGGCATATGTCATTCCAGGCACTTCTTGCTGTCTCCGCTGAGATATCTGAGGTTATTCTAATTGGTTTCCCTTTGTAAATGGTTGATCTTTTCTCCTTGACAGCTTTAAGGATTTTTTCCTTGGAATTGATCCTGTGGGGATTATAATGTCACGGTGGGATATCCTGTCCTTGTCTGGTCGATTTGGGGTACTAAAAGCTTCTTGAATCTGAATAGGTCTATCTTTTTGCATGTTTGTGAAGTTCTCTGCTTGGAACATGTTAACCAAATTTCCTAGACCATTAACTTCTGACTCTAGGTTCTCCTCTATACCGATTATCTTCAGATTAGGCCTTCTAAGGGTGTCTTCCAAATGTTGAATAGATCCAACATATTTCTTGGATTTGTCTTGGATAGTTGTATTCTCATTCTTTATAATAACCTGGCTGTCTTCAATCCCTCAGATTCAATCTTGTGCATGGTCTACCCTGCTCTCAAGACTTTCCACTTTGTTTTTAATTTCTTTTTCTTCTATTTGGTCAGCTTTGATGACTTCAAATTCTTTGTTGGAGCTTTGTTTTAGATCTTATATGAACTTCATTACTTCCGTAATTTGGTTTTATGTTTATTCTCAAATCACTTAGTTGATCGGTTATGGTTTCCTTGGACTCCCATTCATTCTGTAGGGCTCCATTCAACATTCCCTTTCTGGTCTCCCTGACTTCTTTCAGCTGTCTTTTATTGAATTCCATGAATGCCTCTATTTGGTAAGAAAGTAACACCATTTTTGTGCTAGAACACTATTTTAAGGAAGGCATCAACCAAAGTCCTATAGTTGCACAGTCAAAAATCTGGGCCTTTTGTCAGTATCAATTTCTGGGCCTTTGTCGGTATCAAAGATGTAACTCTCTGGTTTCTGAGAAGGAGTGAGGATGTCAGGGTTCTACTCATGCCAGTCTTCGTTTCTGGGCTCTCTGTGGTCTGCGATCTGCCGCATGAATATATCTGTTCCTTGTCAGTTCTTCCTGGTGTTGAGTAGAATATGCACACTGTGTCTGGCATCTTTTTGACTGGACTTTCACTGTAGGCATGGTGGCTCCGGTGCTGATGCTCAGATCTGTTTCCTTGCCTGGATATTCCATCTCTGGCCAAACTCTCTGTACTGTGATGGCACATTGGGTGTGATTCTCTAGCCTAGCACCGTTGATTGGAACACTAAAACTGTTGTCTATGCAAAAGCTTGTTTAGCCTAGACCTTCTGCCATCTTCCTCTGAACTCTAGATTATGACTTTTTATACTCTAACTTGGGACAATGATCTGCTGTCAGTGGTTTTCTTCTTTTCTCCTTCTTTTGCCCTTCCACTTACATAATTTTTATTTAAAGAAACATATTTGAGCTTGTATTTCTAAATTCTTCAAAATTATCTGAATTTCATTATACTTCTGGCAGCCTCCTATATATTTCTCAAGGGAATATTTTGTCACTACCATTTTTATCCTATATGATATTGGATATCGTTCTGCCTAGTTCAGTGCAAGATATAAATTACACTCATCCAGATATTTCAACACTTGTACCACCATAAACTCCTTTCTTATGTAGAAACCATGATTTTAGTATTTCTGGGGAGGTGTCATCTGTCATTTTTGAATTACCCTAAGTGATACTTATATGCAAACATGTTTTAAACCAATATGCCATTCAGTAGATGAACGACTCAACAAAATGTGATTATATATATATATATATATATATATATATATATATATATATATATATATGGTTGAATTCTATGCTTCCAATTCAAAAGGAAATGGAAACATTTTTAAAAATCGTGCTAAATAAAATAAGCAACACTCAAAGAAACAGATTCCTTAGTTTCCCTCATTTTAATAATAGGAAATTTATAGATTAACACTAGCAGATGAGCAGAATGGCTCAAAAGCTTTGTATATAGGACCATACAAGATCATCTTGAGCAAAATGAACACCTAGATATGGAAATAGAGGTTTTTCTTTGTGGTTGTTTTTTTTAATGTACTATGTGATTTATTTTTTCTTTTGTGTTTTACCCTATATTTTATCCACTGCTGTATTTGATTTCAGTACTGTGTGTATTGCACATGCATTGATCTTAATTTGACAAAATAACATGAACAACAAATTGGAGAGACAAAGGACAAAGGGTAAACCAATGCAATAGCATACTCACAAGACAACATGTTGGAAATTTACATTACAACTTGTGAGGGGTTTGGGGGGAAAGGAAAAGTGTGAGACAAATGAGGTAGTGGGTAAAATTTTGACATGTTATGTATTCAATACCTTACAATTAATGCAACCCCTGTATATATCACCTTAAAGATAAAATTAAACTAAAAATGAAGTATACATGAATAAATAAAGTATACATAAAGTATAATTTCACTGTATTGCTATAGTAAATATTATTCTATGTGCATTACCTTTTTAAAAATGAACACTATTTGGCATCTATGTTGAGTTAATTACACCTTTCTTTATCAGAGGTTCATAAACTTGAATGTTATCCAAATATACAATATTTTCTCAATAGACCTGCCATAATTTAAAAAAAAATTAAGTTTGGTATTGTCTGATATTAAAACAGAAAACAGTTTAATTCTTTGGAAACTCCTAGCTTTTAAAACTGAATAATTGTTAAAAAGAGAGAATATATGTGTTCGTCAAAGTTCTTTCAAATACTAAGTACTCATTTTCAAATACTGAACAGTCCATATCAGAGATATTCTAAGTAGTACCTGTTTGCATGTTATTTAATTCTGCAATAGCTGTAGTTTCTAATGGGGTGTTACATACTGAGAAATCAACAGAAAAAAATAGCCACATTCTGGTGGGAGATATAACTACAATGTATTGTAATAATTAATTCCTCAAGAATAAACATTTGTTCATCAGAGTAAGCTATTATTTCTGTGACCATCTATCCCAAGCTTTAATGCCATAAGGTCTTCCTAGCCCAACAGTTTCCAATTTGTAGGGTGCACCTTAAAATTCCCTTAATTCACATCATGAATAGCTTATCACTATTGTGAAAAAACTACCGCACTTGTGCTAATATGATGCCTTCCTATTGTGGAAAGTACACTACACTAAACTTTGCTGCAACATTTTTCTGATTTCTAGAAATCAGGACACTTGCAAATATTATTTATATTTTTTATCTATCATAGATATTCAGGAGGCTAAGATCAGAAGATTATGGTTCAAAGTCCACCCAGTCAGGAAGATTCTTTAGATTCTTATCTCCCATAAACTTCTCAGGAAAACATAGACTCAAGTGGCACTGAGGTTTAAGATGTAGGGCATGAGCCTTGAGCACAAACCGGCTCAAAGGGAGTGGCCAGGCCCAGAGTTCAAACCTGAGGACACACCAAAAAATAAAAACCAACTCCAACCCTAGCATTTTTCTCATTTTATACAGAGGCATGTAATTAAGGAAATTTCTTCCTGTATTACGAATAGATAGAAGACCAAGACCTCACACAATTACTCTCTTCATACCATGTTACACCAAAGCCTCAAAAAATTGCTTGTTCTAAATTTATAAATTAATATCATCCATTTGTTGGCAATTCTGTCTAGATTATTAATACGATCATTTTATACATGAACTGTTGGAATTATCAATTAGGCAAATAAAATGCCAGCTTCATTTGTGAATTTGTCAATTAAAACCTCTACTTAAAAAGAATTTTGCAGTATCCTATAGAATATGACATTACAAACAAAACCAAAATATTTATTTTAAATCTGAATTCTAATTTAGCAAGGTCTACAAAGTCCTACATTAGATGACTTTTGTATTTTTTCCAGCCTTAAACTTTTGTAATCCTTCATTATTTCTTTGAAATCCAACAGAATGATGCTTAGTTTTTCGAATTTTTGATTGGGAATCATGAGCCATTTTGCATCTAGGAATGTTGTGTAATGAAGAGAGCATTTAAAACACAACTGAGGATTATATATGAGTTGCATTTCAATAGGAAACTTGCCTTCTCAAAATATAATGACAAAATTAGCCCAAACTTCCAACTGTGTATTCCTCTCTTGTTGTTTGGCTTGTTACATTGAGACAAAATTATACTACCTGGACCAGGGAACGTATCACTATGTAATCCCACTCTCTAATCTCCTGTCTTATACTGAGTGCTAGATTTCCAAGATTTTATCAAATTGCCCTGCCATAGTTTGATGGTTTATTTAATCTAGATACAGACTAGCAATTCTGAACTTCTCGTATGATCTTATACATTAGACTGACTGCTCAAACCGTTTATGTACTATTTTCAAAGATGTTTTATCATTTGACACAGGATATGAACATTTTCAGATGCACCTGCAGGGGTCTCTGATTCATTCTTCCATGGATCCAATCCCTTTAATAATGATTACTTGAATTTCTTGTTATCTCTGGTCCCTAGGTATGGAATATTCTCAAACTTCTTTGAAGAAATTTCACTTGAGGACTTTCTTTTTTTTTTTTTTTTTTTTTAAAGTTTTAACCTTGACATTCTTTTTTTTTTTTTTTTTTTAATTGTATTTTATTTTATTTGAGAACATACTGTACAGAGGGGCTACAATTACATGGGTAGGATAATGCATACATTTCTTACCAAGCATTGCAGCCTCCTCCTTTGTTTACACTTCACTTCCCTTCCCCGCCTCCCCCCTCCCCCCACCCAATTTTACCCCCCTCCCCCCACCCAATTATACCCCCCTCCCCCCCCACACCGAAATTGTAAAGCTGGTTTTGACATGACATTTTGTACTTCTCATTGTTGCAACAGGTCCACCTGAATCCTTAAACGACTTGTTTGTCCCCATCTCCTCCACATGTTATACTGACATCAAATATAGTGAAAGCGGGGGTTACACTGTGGGGGAGGGACATACAAAGCAACAAAGAAATAATCTTATAAATGCATTAGAAACACATGCATGAAAGAAACGAAAACATTAAAATACTTATTTAAGGGTTCATTTTCCTAACATCACATTATCTGGCCTTTTCCGCTTGACTCATACCTATACTAGATATTGCAAATAAGGGAAACCATGGGACCTATGCTTCTTTGGGCCTGGCTTATTTCACTTAATATAATTTTTTCCAAACCTTTCCATTTCCTAACAAATGGGGAAATGTCATTCTTTCTGATGGAGGCATAGAATTCCATTGTGTATATATACCAGATTTTCTTGATCCATTCATCTACTGAGGGGCATCTGGGTTGGTTCCATATCTTAGCTATGGTAAATAATGCTGCAATAAACATAGTTGTGCTGGTAGCTTTAGGGTGGTCTTGTTTGTAAACATTTGGGTAAATGCCCAAAAGTGGGATTGCTGGATCATAGGGGAGATCTATGTGAAGTCTTTTGAGGAACCTCCATACTGCTTTCCAAAGTGGTTGAACAAGTTTACATTCCCACCAACAATGAAGTAAGGTTCCTTTCTGTCCACATCCCCTCCAGCATCTGTTGTTATTAGAGTTCTTGATTTTTGCTGTTCTAACTGGAGTGAGGTGATATCTCAATGTTGTTTTGATTTGCATTTCTTTTATGGCTAGGGATGTTGAACATTTCTTCATGTGTCTATTGGCCATCCTTCTTTCTTCTTCAGAGAAGCTTCTCTTTAAGTCTTTCGCCCACTTATTTATTGGGCAGTTGTTTCTTTGAGGATTTGTTGTTGGGTGGTTTAATTTTTTGAGTTCCAAGTATATTTTAGATATGAGACCCTTGTCCGTTGTATGGCTAGTAAAGATCTTCTCCCAATCGGTGGGCTTTCTATTGATCTTGCCAGCTATGTCATTTGCCCTGCAGAAGCTCTGCAATCTTATGCAATCCCATTTTTCCAACCTTTCTTTGATTTGTTGTGCTTCCGGGTCTCTATTCAGAAAATTTCGACCTGAGCCAAGGAGACCTAGGGTTTCTCCTATTCCATCCTGTAATGTTTTCAGAGTGTCTGCTTTGAGTTCAAGGTCTTTGATCCATTTGGAGTTGATTCTGGTGCAGGGTGATATATAAGGATCTAGCTTTAGTTTTCTACATGTAGTTAACCAATTTTGCCAGCACCATTTACTGAAGAGGCTGTCTTTCTTCCATTCTATTGTTTTAGCTTCCTTATCGAACATTAGATGGCTATAGGTCTGTAGGTTCATTTCTGTGTTTTCAATTCTATTCCATTGGTCCTGAGGTCTATTCTTATGCCAATACCAAGCTGTTTTGATTACTATGGCTTTATAGTAGAGTTTGAAATTTGGTATTGATATTCCTCCAGCAGTGTTCTTTCCGTTGAGGAGCGTTTTTGCTATTCGGGGTCTTTTATTGTTCCATATGAATTTTTGGATTGCCTCCTCTATTTCCTTGAAGAATGAGGGTGGAAATTTGATAGGTATCGCGTTGAATTTGTAGATAGCCTTGGGAAGTATTGCCATTTTCACGATGTTAATCTTGCCAATCCAGGAGCATGGGAGGTTTTTCCATTTTTTAAGTTCTGTGTTGATTTCCTTTTTCAAGATTTTAAAGTTTTCATCATAGAGGTCCTTCACTTCTTTGGTTAAGTTAATTCCTAGGTATTTTATTTTTTGTGGGGCTATTACAAATGGAGTTGCTTTCCTAATTTCAGCCACACTTTTCTCATTGTTGGCATATAGAAAAGCCTTTGATTTTTGGGGGTTAATTTTATATCCTGCTACTTTGCCAAAGTTTTGAATCAGCTTGAGTAATTTGGGAGTGGAGTCTATGGGATTCTTTAAATACAAGATCATGTCATCTGCAAAGAGGGAAAGTTTTATTTCTTCTTTCCCTACTTGGATCCCCTTTATGTCTGCATCTTGCCTTATTGCTGTAGCTAGGCATTCTAATACTAGATTGAAGAGAAGTGGAGAGAGTGGGCATCCTTGTCTTGTTCCTGAGTTAAGAGGAAATGGCTTTAGTTTTTCACCATTGAGTATAATGCTGGCTGTAGGTTTGTCATATACAGCCTTTATTGTATTGAGGAATGTTCCATGGATTCCTAATTTTTCCAGAACCTTCATCATAAAGGGGTGTTGGATCTTGTCAAATGCTTTTTCTGCATCTATTGAGATAACCATGTGGTTCTTATTCTTGCTCCTGTTGATGTGATGAATAATATTAATTGATTTGCGTATATTGAACCAGCTTTGCATCCCTGAAATGAATCCTGTTTGATCATGGTGTATGATTTTTTGGATGAATTGTTGAAGTCGATTGGCCAAAATTTTGTTGAGAAGTTTTGCATCAATGTTCATCAAAGAAATGGGTCTATAGTTCTCTTTCTTTGATGAGTCCCTGCCTGGTTTTGGGATGAGGGTTATGATGGCTTCATAGAATGTGTTCGGTAGTGAGCTTTCTCTTTCAATTTCATTGAAGAGTTGGAGGAGTATTTGTGTGAGCTCTGCTTTGAAGGCCTTGTAAAATTCCGCTGTAAAACCATCTGGTCCTGGACTTTTCTTTGCTGGGAGGTCTCTTATTGCTGTTTCTATTTCAATGCTTGATATGGGCCTCTTAAGCTGGTTTAACTCATCTTGGTTTAGTTTTGGCATGTCAATATTTGCTAGGAAAAGGTCCATTTCTGTCAAGTTCTCAAACTTATTAGCATAAAGTTTTGAGAAGTATTCCCTTATAATGTTCTGAATCTTGGTTGTTTCCGTGGAGATGTTTCCATTCTCATCTCTGAGTTTATTAATTTGGGTGTGCTCTCTCCTTTTTCTGATAAGGTTTGCTAAGGGTCTGTCAATTTTGTTAAGTTTTTCGAAGAACCAACTCTTTGTTTTGTTGATTCTTTCTATAGTTTTTTTGGATTCTAATGCATTTAATTCTGATTTAATTTTGATTATTTCTTTCCGTCTACTGGATTGGGGTTTATCTTGCTGCTCTTTTTCAAGGAGGTTTAGATGTGTCATTAAATTGTTAGTTTCCGATCTCTCCAATTTGTTGATGTAGGAGCTCAGAGCTATAAACTTTCCTCTGAGTACTGCCTTTGCTGTGTCCCAGAGGAGCTGGTAATTTGTGTGTTCATTTTTGTTGAATAGCATGAACATTTGAATTTCCTTTCTAATCTCTTCCATGACCCACTCATGATTCAGCAGTGTGTTGTTCAGCCTCCATGTGATACCGGACTTTCTTTGGTGGCTTTTGGTGTTGAGTTCTAATTTTATTCCCTTGTGGTCAGAGAGAATGCAAGGTATAACTTCAATGTTTCTGAATTTAGACAAGTTTGCTTTGTGGCCTAAAATGTGGTCTATTTTAGAAAACGTTCCATGTGCTGCTGAGAAGAACGTGTATTCTGATGCTGCTGGGTGAAATGTTCGGTAAATGTCTGTTAAGTCTAGTTGATCTATGCAGCTGTTTAGATCTACGGTTTCTCTGTTGAGTTTTTGCCGAGTTGATCTATCTAGTGGGGAGAGTGGTGTGTTAAAATCCCCAACGATAAATGTCTTTGGATCTATCTGGGATTTGAGGGAAAGTAGTGTTTCTTTGATAAATTTGGGTGCTCCATTGTTTGGCGAATAGATATTTAGAATTGTAATATCCTCATGAAGGAGAGATCCTTTAATTAGTATGTAGCGACCTTCTTTACCTCTTCTCACGAATTTTAATTTGAAGTCTATTTTATCTGATATTAGGATTGCAACTCCCGCCTGTTTATGAGGGCCGTTTGCTTGGTAGATTTTGTTCCAGCCTTTAACCTTGAAAATATTTTTGTTTTTACGGGCAAGATGTGACTCCTGCAGGCAGCAGATAGAAGGGTCTTGTTTTTTAATCCAACTAGACAGTCTATGTCGCTTAATTGGAGAGTTCAGTCCGTTAACGTTAAGAGATAGGACTGAGAGGTATTTGGGAGTTCCTGCCATGTTATCCACCTTCTTGGGGGCTGTGAAAACTGGGTTCTTCCTAAGGTTCTTGGATTCTCAGTTTGGGTGCAGTTTCTTGGCCTTTGTTGCGTTCTTGTTGGTTTTCTATGTGTAGGACATCTTTAAGAATCTTTTGCAGGGCTGGTTTGGTGGAGATGTATTGTTTCAATTTTTCTTTGCTATGGAAGGTTTTTATTTGGCCTTCAGTTATGAAGGAGAGTTTAGCTGGTTACAGTATTCTTGGTTGATAGTTGTTTGTTTTTAGGGCATGGCATACGTCATTCCAGGCTCTTCTTGCTTTGATTGTCTCTGCTGAGAAATCTGAGGTAATTCTAATTGGTTTTCCTTTATAGGTGATTAACCTTTTCTCCTTGACAGCTTTAAGGATCTTTTCCTTGGTCTGGGTTGATCCTGTGTGGATTATAATGTGACGGTGGTATGTCCTATTCTGGTCTGGTCTATTTGGGGTTCTAAAAGCTTCTTGTATCTGAATAGGCCTATCTTTTTGTATGTTTGGGAAGTTCTCTGCTAGGATCCTGTTAAACAAATTTCCTAGACCATTAACTTCTGTTTCTAGGTGCTCCTCTACACCCATTATCCTTAGATTGGGCCTTCTGATGGTGTCCTCCAGGTGTTGGATAGACCTATCATATTTCTTGGACTTGTCTTGGATGGTTGTATGTTCTTTCTCTATAATATCTAGGCTGTCTTCAATCCCTGAGATTCGATCTTCTGCATGGTCTAACCTGCTGTCAAGACTCTCTACTTTGTTTTTTATCTCTTTTCCTTCTAATTGGTCAGCTTTGATGGCTTCAAGTTCTTTGTTGAAGCTCTGTTTTAGGTCTTGTATGAATTTCTTTACTTCCTTAATTTGGTGTTCAGTGTTTGTTCTCAAATCACTTAGTTGATTGGTTATGGTTTCTTTGGACTCCCATTCCTTCTGTTGGGTTCCATTCAGCATTCCCTTTGTGGTCTCCCTGACTTCCTTCAGCTCTTTGTTAATGGATTCCATGAATGTCTTTAGTGATCTTTGTGTATTCTCTACCTGGTCTCTTAATTCGTGAATTACTCTTTGATTAGTTTCCTCCCTTCTGTGGGATTCCTGCAGTTCTCTTTGAGTGTTCTATGCCTGCTCACGCCATTCCTCCCTTTCTCTTTGAGTATTCTCAAGTTGTTCACGCAAATCCTGTATCAGTTTTTGAGAAGCTTCCTCACGCTTATGATATTCCTGTATAAACTTCTGGGATGCCTCCTCTCTCTCCCTATCACGCTCATACAGAGTCCTTTGTACATTGTCAAACTTCTCATTTATCATGTTTGCTATTAGTGTTTGTAGAGCTATTTGGGAACTCTCCTCTGGATTATCCTTTATCTGTTCTAATCCCTGATTATCAAGGTTGGGAATTGAGATACCCGAATTTGCCATTTTTCTTGTGTTTTTCCGGCTTACTCGGCCCATTTGAGATAAAGATTGCACCCGTTTTGTGCTAGAACACTATCTTAAGGCAACCATCAACCAAAGTTTGCATTTGTACAGTCAATAGTCTACAGATACAATCTAGTTCAACAGATACATCTATTCAACATCAAACGACTATATGTTAAAGGACTTCGAACCACAGAAAAGAATTTGGAAAACCAGAAATTATTAGGATTAGTGAGAGATGTGGGTAAAAAATAGGAATAGATTGGTGTGGGGAGGCACAGGGAGAGTTAACTATGTCCTAATCACAGTGCAGGAAATGGGTTGGGTAGGATGCAAGTAGAGAGAGAGAGAAAAAGAAGAGACGGAAAGGGGAATAAAGAGAGACCAGAAAAAGAATAGAAACGTAAAAATTAATGTTATTATAGAGGTTATAAGACCGTCTATTTAGAGAGGAATGTGAATATGTTCAGAGAAGGGGAGGGACATAGAGGAGATGTGAAAAGCTTTAAGGGAGAAGAAAAGATCAGAAGTTCAGTAGAGCTAGATAAAAAACAAAAAGATAATTAAGAAAGAAAGAAAAAGAGAAAGAAGACAAGAAAAGAAAGGAAAACTCTCATTCACGTAATTCTGAAATAAAAATTATAAGATGAGAAAAAAAAAGTTACTGGAAAACAATTATTTTTTCAGAAGAGGCAAAAATTAAAGATTAATAAAAGTTTTAGAAGGGAAAAAAATTTATATACATATATATATATATATATATATATATATAAGGTAACAAAAAACAAAAAACAAGCAAAAAAAAAGAAAAGAAGTAGAAGAAGAAAAAAAAAAAAGTCTTTTGATTTTTTTTTGGGGGGGGGGAGGAGTGGGAGGAATCCTGTATCTCCCTTTTGTCTGCAACCAGTCTCTTGTTGGAGTCTCTGGTCAGCTTGAGGTCCTGTGGCTTGATTGGTTTCTTAAGTCGGTTTGTTGGAAGAGGCAGAAAAATGCTCTGCTTTACCCAAGATTTTGAGATCCCCCTCCCAGGTTAGTTTTCTGGGAGGGTGGTCTGCTTTGAGAGTCACAAAAGAGGGGGATGTGGTGATGAGGCTAGGTTCTGGGTAGAGTTGAGGCCTTTCAACAAACAGTAGCTTTTCCCTGGGGCTATTTTGTGATAAAGCTCACAGCGCCCAGCCTGGAGCCATTCTCAGGGTTTCTGTTTTTCAATTGATTGTGGTGGCTGCTAGAGGGAGGGGCAGCCTCTGGCTCTGGTTACCCAGTGAGGCTAGGCTGGCGCCTGAGCTGGGTGACTTTTCCCTGGATGGAGCTGAGTCTGGCAGGTCACTTCGGCGTTAAGTTCTTGTGACCTGCTAAATGACTCATTTTATTCCAAGGCCTGAGCTGGAGCTAGCAGCAACTCCGAGCTTTGTCGGTATCCAAGATGGAGATCACCGGTGCTGGGGGGGGAGGGGTGGCCTTCCTTCCTCTGCTCCCTGAGGAGTGAGGATGTCGGGCTTGTACTCACGCCGAGTCTTGGATCCTGGGTCGTCTCTGGTGCCGAGTCTTGGATCCTGGGTCGTCTCTGGTCTGCAAGCTGCAGGGTGTAGATGTCCGCTCTTTGTTGGTTCTTGCTGGTGTTGAGTAGAATCCGCTCGCCCGCTGCGTCCGGCTCTTTCGTCCTGGACTCTCTGTGTGAGCGCTCAGGTATGGCCCCCGGCTGTGGTCTCTGCCGCTTGCGACCCTGCCGCCGCCGCCGCCGCCGTGGCGGCTGCTGGCGACCACTCGGGTGCTTCTTTTTGCCTTGGCTTCCCCTCTCTTGTCTAACTCTCTGTCCTGTGATGGCACACTTGGTGTGATTCTCTGGCTTAGGACTGTTCACTGGAACTCTAAAGCTGCTTTCTATGCGAGAGCTTGTTCAGATTCCAGCTTCTCCTCCGCCATCTTCCCGGAACCCTCCGAGGACTTTCTAATATTAAAAATTACCACTTGATCTAGTCTTACTCAGGATATATTTTCTATTGTTTTCTAACATTTTTCCATATTGTGAGAGTTGTTTCATTTGTGCAGGTGTGTTTGCACATGTATGTGCCTCTGTGTGTATGTGAATGTTTGTATGTGTGTATGCAAAAGCCTCAGCAACCTTATTTAGCAATCTTGCTCATGACTAGTATTCCATCACTTGAGCTAACGCCTATTATTGTAGCTACTCAGGAGGCTGAGATCTGAGGATTGCAGTTCAAATCCAGTATGAGTAGGAAAGAAAGGTTCTGAGACACTTATCTCCAATTAACCACCAGAAAATTGGAAGTGGCGCTGTGGCTCAAGAAGTAGAGCAACTAGCCTTGAGCTGAAGAGTGGAGAGATATTGCCCAGGCCGAGTTCAAACTCCGCCACAACCATCACAAAAAAATAGAAAAAAGATAAAAGAAAGGAAAAGAAATAAGATCATGGCCACCAGTTCATTGCTAGTATAATTCCTGCTTTCTCACCATGGACTTTTTTCCAGTTAAGTCCATGCTCTTATATGTAACTTGCTTTGGAACCAGAATTATTCTTCCATTGTACATTTTACAAATTTGCGTGATAAGCAACCATAATTTAGAGATAGAAGATGAGAGAGTGGCCTCATTGTTCATGTCCCTCTTAGTATTAATTATTTCTCTATGTCACTCCCATAGATCTACATAATGGCCTTGGCTTTCTTGGTTCAATGTTGTCTTATTTGCAGAGTCTTCTATAGTATATTGATCCATTATACTTAAACACAGAACTTTTCTTTCTCTTATTCTTCCTATTTTTTCTTCTACTGTTAACTTGTGTACACTTGGGAAATAATGCACAACACACACACAAATAAACTTTTCTGAGAATCTTCTCCCAGTTAAATTTAATTTAAGAGCACTTATGAAATTTGAACTTAATGTACTCCTGGATAATGGTTTCTTTTATGTATTATAGTAAAAATAGTGTACAGAGGGCTTACAGTTACATAAGTAAGGTAATGAGTACATGTCCTATTGTTACATCCTCTTTTGTTTTTCCTATGGTATCCATTCCATCCCCATCTACCAAATTCCCCCTCCCTTCCCCAAGTTGTAAAGTTCGTTTTCTACATAGTGTCTTCTTCATATCGCTGTTACAATAGGTCATCCTGAATCTTTGTTTCAGCATTTTGTTGTTTCCCTTCCCCTCCCCACACTAGAAAAATGTATATACAAGATGCAGGGCACCAACATCATATCCAGTGAAAACAGGAGTTATATCATGGGGGAAGAACATGGAGGAGAAACGAAAAAAATCACATAATACATTTTAGATACATCAAAAACAATTGCAATAAAGAAAAAAAAGTTGTGTCCCTATCTTGGGGTTCATTTTACTTAACATCTTATATGGCCATATGTACATGAATAATGTTTTTATAAGCCATTTAAATTTTATATTTTGTATTTACTAAGTTGTCTCTGAAAGGTTTGTTACCTCATATCCAAAGATGTCTTTAAATTAAGACAATAGAAGGCTTATTTTATGCCAACACAAAATATAAACACCAATGATATTTTTCCCTAAAAAAAAACACTGATAAAAAAATCATGAAATTCGGGGGAAGATGGCAGAGGAGAAGTTGTAGGCCAAACAAGCTCTTCCATTGAAAGCATTTTAGTATTCCAGTGAACAGTCTTACGCTACAGAGTCACACCAAGTGTGTCATCTAAATACAGAGAGTTTGGACAGAGAGGGTAAATCCAAGCAAGGAAACAGATCTGAACACATGCAGCTATCCATGGCTGCAGTTGCAGAGTTGGTAGCAGAGACATTTGTAGCAGCCATAACGACAGAGAGCTTGGTTACCTCAATTTTTAGAATATTTATAACTAAATGTAAATTGTTTGCAAATAATTATTTGATGATGGATGGAAAATCAGAAAAAATTTGCATACATATTTACTACAGATGCAAACAGATTCACCTGGTTATTTATTAATCTTCAATTGTTGGTTTCATTCATGCATGGGGAACATGTAGAGAAATGAAAATTGCAAACTTACATTTACTAAAGGGTTAATTACAAGTTTAAGTTGGGCTAAATACCACATTTTATAAATTAAATTGTTTTTGTCCCTTCCCTCCTCTCTCTCTTCTTTCTTTCTTCGTAGCTTCATTCCTTAATTCCTTCCTATTTCCTTCCTTCCTTCTTTTCTTCTTTCCTTTTTCCCTCCTTCCCTCCATCCCTACCCCTCTCTCTCTTTCTCTCTTCCTTCCTTTTCTTTCCTTCTTTCTTTCCTTCTTTTTCTTCCTTTCTTTCTTTTACGCAGACTATTTCTTATGGTTGTAGAAAAATACCAACTGTTATAATCCAAGGTGTTATGAGTAATTATAAATATACTATATTAATATTAATCTTAATAACCTATGTTATATCTTAAGACAACTTCACAAAATTTCATGATAAGTATCAAATATTACTTTCCATGATATTGTTTATTTCTTCAAAATAAATAATAATTTATACATAATATTATGTTGTGTTGTTCTTGTGATTTGAACTCCAGACCTATCCCTTGATATTTTTTTCCTAGCAAGGACATTGCTCTAACATTTGAGCCACAACTCCACTTCTGGCTTTGTATGTGTGTGCGTGTGTTGTGATGCGTGTGTAATTAATTGAGATGCGACACACAAACTCTTGTCAAGTCTGGCTTTTTAAATTTATTTTATTTTTTATTGTGAAAATACCGTACAGAGGGGTTATAATTACATGGGCAAAGTAATGAGTACATTTCTTATCAAGCATTGTTGCCTCCTCTTTTGTTTCCCCTTCCGAACCCTTCCCATCTACACCCCCTGTGCCCCTCACCTGGCCAAAGTTGTAAAGTTCGTTTTTCTATTTTTCTTTTTTTTTTAATATTATTTTATTTTATTTGAGAACATACTGTACAGAGGGGCTACAATTACATGGGCAGGATAATGCATACATTTCTTACCAAGCATTGCAGCCTCCTCCTTTGTTTACCCTTCACCTCCCTTCCCAGCCTCCCCTTTCCCCCCACCCAATTATACCCCCTCCCCCCCCACACACCGACATGGTAAAGCTGGTTTTGACATGACATTTTGTACTTCTCATTGTTGCAACAGGTCCACCTGAATCCTTAAACGACTTGTTTGTCCCCATCTCCTCCACATGTTATACTGACATCAAATATAGTGAAAGCGGGGGTTACACTGTGGGGGAGGGACATACAAAGCAACAAAGAAATAATCTTATAAATGCGTTAGAAACACATGCATGAAAGAAACGAAAACATTAAAATACATATTTAAGGGTTCATTTTCCTAACATCACATTATCTGACCTTTTCCGCTTGACTCATACCTATATTAGATATTGCAAATAAGGGAAACCATGGGACCTATGCTTCTTTGGGCCTGGCTTACTTCACTTAAGATAATTTTTTACAAACCTTTCCATTTCCTAACAAATGGGGAAATGTCATTCTTTCTGATGGAGTCATAGAATTCCATTGTGTATATATACCAGATTTTCTTGATCCATTCATCTACGGAGGGGCATCTGGGTTGGTTCCATATCTTAGCTATGGTAAATAATGCTGCAATAAACATAGTTGTGCTGGTAGCTTTAGTGTGGTCTTGTTTGTAAACATTTGGGTAAATGCCCAAAACTGGGATTGCTGGATCATAGGGGAGATCTATGTGAAGTCTTTTGAGGAACCTCCATACTGCTTTCCAAAGTGGTTGAACAAGTTTACATTCCCACCTACAATGAAGTAAGGTTCCTTTCTGTCCACATCCCCTCCAGCATCTGTTGTTGTTAGATTTCTTGATTTTTGCTGTTCTAACTGGAGTGAGGTGATTTCTCAATGTTGTTTTGATTTGCATTTCTTTTATGGCTAGGGATGTTGAACATTTCTTCATGTGTCTATTGGCCATCCTTCTTTCTTCTTCAGAGAAGCTTCTCTTTAAGTCTTTTGCCCACTTATTTATTGGGCAGTTGTTTCTTTGAGGATTTGTTGTTGGGTGGTTTAATTTTTTGAGTTCCAAGTATATTTTAGATATGAGACCCTTGTCCGTTGTATGGCTAGTAAAGATCTTCTCCCAATTGGTGGGCTTTCTATTGATCTTGCTAGCTATGTCATTTGCCCTGCAGAAGCTCTGCAATCTTATGCAATCCCTTTTGTCCAACCTTTCTTTGATTTGTTGTGCTTCCGGGTCTCTATTCAGAAAATTTCGGCCTGAGCCAAGGAGACCTAGGGTTTCTCCTATTCCATCCTGTAATGTTTTCAGTGTCTGCTTTGAAAGTAGCAGTTTATAAAATTAACCCCCCAAAATCAATGGCTTTTCTATATGCCAACAATGAGAAAAGTGTGGCTGAAATTAGGAAAGCAACTCCATTTGTAATAGCCCCACAAAAAATAAAATACCTAGGAATTAACTTAACCAAAGAAGTAAAGGACCTCTATGATGAAAACTTTAAAATCTTGAAAAAGGAAATCTACACAGAAATTAAAAAATGGCAAAACCTCCCATGCTCCTGGATTGGCAAGCTTAACATCGTGAAAATGGCAATACTTCCCAAGGCTATCTACAATTTCAACGCGATACCTATCAAAATTCCACCCTCATTCTTCAAGGAAATAGAAGAGGCAATCCAAAAATTCATATGGAACAATAAAAGACCCCGAATAGCAAAAACGCTTCTCAACGGAAAGAACACTGCTGGAGGAATATCAATACCAAATTTCAAACTCTACTATAAAGCCATAGTAATCAAAACAGCTTGGTATTGGCATAAGAACAGACCTCAGGACCAATGGAATAGAATTGAAAACCCAGAAATGAACCTAGAGACCTATAGCCATCTAATCTTCAATAAGGAGGCTAAAACAATAGAATGGAAGAAAGACAGCCTCTTCAGTAAATGGTGCTGGCAAAATTGGTTAACTACATGTAGAAAACTAAAGCTAGATCCTTATATATCACCCTGCACCAGAATCAACTCCAAATGGATCAAAGACCTTGAACTCAAAGTAAAGTTCGTTTTTCAACATAACGACTTTTACACCTCATAGTTGCAATGGGTCCACCTTTATCCTTATTTAAAGCATTTGTTTTTCCCTTCCCCTCTACGAATTAATACAATGAAATCAACATCAAATACAATGAATGCAGTGGTGGAGGGAATGTCTGAGACAAGCAGCAAAGGTCAGATAAGTTGATGTTAGGTGAAATGGACCCCCAAATAAGTATTCAAATATTTTTCTTGTAACTGTTTGTATTTATAAGATGATTTCTTTGTTGTCAAGGCTGGGTTTGAACCCCAAGTTCCTGAGTAGTGAGGATTACAAGCTTGAGATTCCCATATTCAGCAATGACATAATATATGTAAGAATAAAATAAATTTCTTGTTATTTGAATTCTAGAAGCTTAATTTAACAAATTAACATTTACATATTTATTTAGTTATTGAATCTGAACATGCAGTGTGGACAAAAATTTTCATTTTTATGAAAAAATATACACTCAAAGTTTAAATGACAGAATCTTTGCACAAATTGAAATACTCTAATATTCAAAAGCGATGAAGGGATCGTTAATCAAATTTTTCATGTAAGTTAAAAGCTATAGACTGTGTCATGGTGAATGAAGTAATTTTCATTAAATTATATATTATCTACTGTGGTCACATGATATTCTCTTCTTTTAAACCTAAACATTTTTGACATAAAATATAGAATCATACATTTTTTGAGTATATAAAAATCTTAATTACTGCTCATTTATTTCTGAGGTTTATGTAACGAGACATTTCAGCGAAACACGGAATTTCATGTATTTTATGTCAACAGTGATTTTTAGAAATTGAGTCAATCTCCGTATGAGATAAAGCAAGATATTCCATGACTTATACAATTATTCCTATAGACTTGAATATAACTTATTTTTGAATGGTAGGAAATTCATTTTATTCCTACTCTATAGAATAATTAAGAAATAAATGATTGTCATAATATTTATTTTTCCTTCAACTAGAAAGAAGGAACCTAACTATAGATGACAAAAACTTGAATAGAAATGTCATAAAATTATTAAAAATTAAAGTCATTATGAATTAGATGAAATAGTCATTTTTGAAGGTCACAAAATGAAATCTCTGAAGCTTCCTTATCTGTTAAATAAAATAAATTTGCACTCAAAATATTTCTTCAGTAATGGTATAACCAAACCACCTCCATGCCAAATAGCTTCTGTGAATAATTCAAGTTAATATTTAGGACCAGAAGTTATCACAATATATAGAAATATCTACCCACCACTCTAGAAATTAAATCGAAATCATAAAGGATTGAGATTAATAATTAGCTTTCACTAAGTTGCCATAAAAAGGTGAATCCTTTCATGTGGGCATAGTTGTAAAGATTTGGTCACTGAGAACTTGTGATCAAAGGTGTTAAGATCAAAGATCAAAGGCAAGCATCTACCAATAAGCCACATTCCATGGCCAATACAATGCATCTTGATGATCATTATCCCTTGTCCTTATCAATCCTATCTCATAGCTCAACTTACATGAATTTGTAGAATATTCACCTGCTCTTAATATCATGTATAGTCAATCAGAGGATATATCACAGATCATATTTTCTTGACAGTCTTATTCATCAACATACTAATGTTGTGCATTGTAGAATTCTGTGATTTTAAATTGTAAATTATCACTCAGATTCACCCACTACTATCCTAAAAATTTTCCTAAGGTTAATGCAAATGCAATCTGTAATTCTTCGATAAAGTACAATGATTCTTAGAATGTTAGAGTTGGAGTAAGAACATCACCTTCAGAAGTTCAGGAACATTTTATCATTACTACTCTCTCAAAATACTCAAATATTTATTAATAATCATTTCCTATCATCATTTCAACATACTCTCCCCTTGAGCAGCTATTATTTCATATTCTACCTCTACAGATGTGCCAATTTTAAAAACCTCATGTAATTAGAAAATGTAGTCTATTTTATCCATTTCTCCAATGTAATATCACTGTTTCCAAAGTAAGTCCATGTAAGTTTTCTCATGGATAGAGCATATTGTTTTGTATGCATGTGTATATTGGAATAACATTCTCAATGGGCATTTCAATGTTTTATTATATGTTATTATAAAGGGTTTTGCTATGTATATTTTTGTATATGTGTCTCATTGGACATATGTTGAAATCTATTTTTTATATAAAATTATAATTCAAAATGCTGGATTAAAGAGGCAATTCTATGTGTAATGTCTTAAAGGTTTCCAATATGTTTAAGAAACTGACTATATCATTTTAAGTGCTAAGCACCAATGTATAAAGATTGTAATTTTTACATAATGGTTGTGCAGGTCTATCTTATTGTTTCTATTTCCACTAATCTCTATATGTATGCAATGTCTAAGTATGTTATGATCTTTCCATATTTTCCTTGATTGTTGTTATATTACTATAGAGATATGTTTTTGGATTTTTGGATAACTTATTCAGAATGGTTAAAGTATTTCATTGGCATTAATATGCTCTTAATATATTTCTGATTCAAGTCTATTTAAATAAATGTATATTTGTACACACTACATGTACACATGCATATATTCATACTTATATGTGTATATATTCAAATACCTATATATGTATACATATATAAGAATATACAGATGTGTACATACATGTATATATAAATATACATACATTATTATTTTCATTTGTCTGTAAGTTATCGTTTTATTTTATTTGCCAAACATGCCCTTTATGGATTTTACTTTATTTTATTTTATGTTTAAGATGTAAAGAGGAGCCAGGTGCTGGTGGCTCACACCTTTAATCCTAGGCACTCAGGAGGCTGAGATCTGAGGATCATGGTTCAAAGCCAGCCTGTGCAGGAAAAGTCCATGAGACTCTAATCTCCAATAAACCACCAGAAAGCCAGAGGTGGTACTATGACTCAACTAGTAGAGCTCTAGGCTTTGAGTTCAAGAGCTGAGGGACAGTGCCCAGACCCAGGGTTCAAGGCCCAGAACCACCACCACAACCAACAACAAGAAAAGTCAAAGACTCAAAATGCAATAGTATTAAGCAGTCTTAAAGATAGGATCAAGTCTAACATTTTAGAATTAACTTAGATACCAGCAAACTTTGAGTCCAACGAGCCATGAGCCCTCAGAATGTTGACTGAATTTCTTAGTTTATTTACACAATCATTATAAGTATGCATTTTCTCATCTATCTTTCATTTCACCACAGAATGTGTATTTATACTTTATGTCATACTTGAATACCAAAGCCTTTGGAAGATAGTTATTAATTGGTGTATATTAATTATATGAATATATCTTATTGAAATATCTTACACTCTCACATATTGATGAAGGGCCTGATAAACCCGTTTCTGGTTTTCTCCATTCCCATTGCCCTTTATATTTCAACTGTTTTCTGTGAATTTCTTTGTGCTATCTTCACATATTGTCAAAATGTATTAAAGTTCTATTTACTCACTGTCATTGAAAATTATGCAATGCTGAATATAAAAGCAAAAATCTAGATAAATGGAGACATAATTTTTGTGGATTGGAGGATACAATTGAGAAAAGATATAAATTGTCTCTTCCCCTTTTTTGGTCATTCATGGGGCTTGAAATCTGGTCCTGGGCATTGTCCCTCGGCTCTTCAGTTCGAAGTGAATGCTCTACTAATTGAGCAACTGTGCCACTTCTGCTTTTCTGGTGGTTAATTGGACATTAGAGTATTACAGACATTCCCATTCCAGCTAGATTTCAACCACAATCTTCGGATCTCAGCCTCCTATGCAGCTAGGATTACAAGCATGAGCCAACAGCGCTCAGCTTCACAGTTTTATTTATGTTTATGACAATTTCTAAAAACACCTGACTAGCACTCTTTGAGTCATTGATAAAGAAAAATAAACTAGAATATATTTCTCTGTCCAATATTAAAGCTATTAGTGTGAAATTGTTATATTTGTAGAGGAAAGATTATATAGCTCAATGGGTCTGTAGGGCACCAGATTAGATCCACATAAATATTATCAAGGAATATTAACTAAGGGGTAAAACCCAACAGTTGTGGAATGACGTTCAGTTAAATAAGAGGTGATAGGTTAGGCAGTATTTGGGAAAATTAAAAAGTGAACATTGACTTAAACATCACAATTTATTCAAATGTTAACTTCAAGCAGGATTAAAACGTGGCATATAAAACAAAAAGAGAGATTTAAATGTAAAGCAAAGATGTTTTGACAATTTTGAGATGAAGCAGTCTTAAATTTGGCATTAAAATTATAGGAAAGGAAAACGAAAGAGTTGGACTCAATAATAGTGTAAAACACTTTAGTCTATGAAAGCTCATATACAAGTATTGAATAGAAGTTGGGAGCAGGTGGTGAATGTATCTCATCCTAGCTACTGGGTAGGCTGTGATTTGAGTATTGCTGTTTGAAGGCAGCCCAAAAAAAAAAACTCCCTGATAATCTTATCTCTGATTAATCAGCAAAAAAGCCAGAAATGAGGCATGACTGAAATGGTAAATTGTTAAAAAAATTGCAACAAATCTCAGGGACCCTGAGTTCAAGCTCCAGGACCAAACAAGTTTGAATCAACATGATATAATGTAACTGTTTTAAATTTTAACAATTAAATCAATGAATATTACACATTCCCCCAGAAATATAATTGGATACAAAAAGCATAATTGTTTTCTTACAACAAGTAATGGAACCATGAATTTCTTTCACTTAACAATTCATGTTTTATGTAACTTTAATTATCAGACATCCAGGACCAAAGCTAAATATATTAATTGTATACCACATGAAGCAAAGTGATTATAGTTAAGAATGGATATTTTATCCTAGCCAGAAGATAAATTTTTGAGCATTCTCACTAAGAAGAAATGTTACATGCAGAAATTAATGGATATGATGTAGCTTTATCATTACACAACATATAAATGAATGGGATTATCAATCAATATTTCATAGCTATGTAAAAAATAATTGTGTAGCTAGGAGCCAGTGGCTCATGCTTATAACCCTAGCTACTACGAAGGCTGAGAGTTGAGACTAATGGTTCAAAGCCAGCCTAGTCAGGAAAGTCTGTGACACTCTTATTTCCAATGAGCCACCAGAAAAGTGGCAGTGGCTCAAGTGGTAGAGCACTAGTCTTGAGCTGAAGAGCTTAGGGACAGTGTCCAGGCCCAGATTTCAAGCCCCATGACCAACAAAAATTTAAAATAAACAGTTACAAATAAACAAATATTTCACATAAATGTTAAAAAAATATATTCTAGCAATTTTTAAATCCTTACTAGGTATACTAGTTTATATAAATATAGAGAATTGCTTTCTGCATTAGTTGTCATTGAATCAATTTGTAAATCCCATATTTCTCACTCAATTCATACTTTTATATTTCTATACTTATATATCTTAAGTATAATTAAGTGATACGTGAAAGGCAATACTGTTTTAGGATTCTCCCTTGGCTTTCTATAATTAACCCTCCTACCCTGAAATCAATATGCCCTCCAACATAGTCAGACGTTTCATCTCATTGGAGCAGAAAAGTATAAGCCATAATCATTGTTGGAACAAGTAACATTTCACATGTATTTCACTTAGTTTAAGAACCAAAACATTAAAATCATCTTAACAATGCCAGTGATAGCACAATGTCTTCTGAGCTTTTCAGTCTTTAAGGAGAGGAAAATCTTTAATTATACATCTATTTTTTTCTACCTAACATCCTATATCTTAGGTAACTCTCTGTTCCTGATTAGAAGACTGGAACAAAGGCAATAATGAAAAGAGCCAAGGGAAATATTTGAAAACTATTAAAAAAGCAATTACAGACACTCTTGTTTTCATCAATTTCAATGAGAATGTATGTTAAAGGATCACTTATTGTTGCATTTAAAGAGCAATAATTAAACTTTAATTAGCAGTGAAGACAGGTTTACTTTGAACAATTCAACACAAGCATAATGGATTTATCTTGTTTTTTATGCAGTTGCCAAAATAATAGAGAGCAATACACAAAGGCAGGAGAACACCTAAGTCAAAGCAGTAAACTTTTGTCTATAAAATAATTTTGAGGGTCTGACGCTTTCAAAATCAGGCTTGCAAAGAGGAACGTGTATTTGCTTTGGTATGAACAATAAAAATATAAAATTCCTCTATTAATGTTTATCATATTTTGACTAGCACTTCTCGTGTTGGAGAAGAGTAAAGTTATGAAAAAGTTCAAGATTATTGGACTATTCCCCAATATCATTCTTATTTATCAGCTATAGCTATGGAAGTAGCCTTGATTACTCTTAATATCATTCTTCTTTACATTTAGAAGCATTGTTTGTTTCTGGGTTATAAGCTGAAAACACTTAAGTATTAATAAAGGGTCATTTCCTAAGAGTGGAAAGACGGTTTGTAAACAAGCCTAAAATATCAAAGACTTAGAATAGTGGAAACTATTTTCTAGCTATATCACAATCTGTAGCTGTAGATTTTGTTTCCCATCGTTCCAGGGGAACCATTTTTATTATCTTCTTTTTCACCATCTAGTCATCCTATAACATCCTATACCATCCTGGGATGGCTGTACATTTACTGGATTCTCTAATTGCTGTTGAAAAGTTAGGAAGGATAGAAAATTGAGTTTTTGTATCTGTCTTACCTTATTTTTTTTTTATTACTTTAGAAACTGTAACTCAAAATGACATAAATTATCTTTATAATATTAGGAGACAGATTTCATTTCCATATTCTTACCCTAGCCTTCTACATAATTTTGGTATTTAGTGATCCCCAAATGTGAAAATAAAGATAGGAAACCTCTTATTTAAATATTATTTAGAATTTCAAGACTTCTTTAATTAAGGCCTGTAAGTAGCATGCAAAGCCAGTGGTAACATTTTCTTATTCTCAAAAACTAGGAAATGTGGTGTCCCTGTAGTTGCATCAGGAAAAAGCTGTAGTTGAATTAGTTTACCAATCTTAACGTGCTGCAAAATACTTCTACACGTTAGTTGGCTTGAATAATCCGTATTTATCATTTTGCAGTTCTATAGGACAGAAATTTAAAAGAAGTCTCACTACATTAAAATGGAGCCACCTACAGAGCAAAAATATTTTTCAAATGATTCTAGTGGAAAAGTATTTACTTGCTCTTCTGCTTTCCATAAATTCAGAATCTCAGTTGTTGTTTTTTTCTTTATTTTCTAATGTAGCATCTTTACATGTCTCTGATGGTTCTAACCTCATCATGTCCTTTCGAACTACACCTGGGACTTTAAAGTACCCATTTGAAAATATTTCCCCCATCTGATAATTCTTCATATTTGTGTTCCTTGGGTTATGAAAGGTGATTATTTTACAAACATATACATATAATGCTAATGTACATTTGAGGTATTAGTTATTTGGGAAAGACAGATATTATGGAAAGGTATTTTGCTATGTAAAACGAGTATTTAGCATTCTTTCTATTATAAATTGTTATCCTTTCATTAATTTTGAACAACATATTTCTTCTATGAAATATAACTTAAAAAAATAGTCCCTGAAATCAATTAATCCTCATTAAAACATTGTCATGTACTAGAAATCCTAAATGTCAGAGAGCAGCTCCTAAAGTAATTATGGCACTATCACTTTTTGTATATTCTGCTTACAATGTTGTCTTTTCAAGAGCATTTGATTGTTATTATTTTGCAATTATGTTTAATATTTATTTGACTGCTATTTTTAAAGAATGCATTACCCAATACTGGTTCTCTTTTTCTAACTTTTTTGGGTCTATTCTATTTCTAAAAGAAACACAGCCACTTGAATTACATGAACTGGTTATTGAAGTTGAATCTTATTTTAAAAACTATATTTTTAAAAAGTTAGTCAAGGCAAATGGTTAACTCGCTATTTAGAGTCATGTTCAGAGTCTGTGGTGAAATCTAGAAAGAGAAAAAAAATCGTGTTTTTTTCTTCCTTGAGCCACTCTGATTTACTTCATCTATTTCTGAAAGAATAAAATTCTGGTTTTGAAGCTTTTTGCTTCATATCCACAATAGGTAATTCTTCCTTTATTAATAGGAGAATTTGGAAAAAAGATAAGAATCCACACTAGAAAAAGGTGAAGAGGAAAAGAGAAGGAGAAATCTAGATTTTTTTCTTGCTCCTCTCAATCACAAGGTCTGGATAATGATTGTGGATATTAGATACAGTGCTCTAGAGTGATTAAACACATCTATAGAAATAGAAAATCCCTTATGGTAAATAATGCTGGAATAAACATAGTTGTGCTTCCCAGTAGCTTCCCAGATGCCCCTCAGTAGATGAATGGATCAAGAAAATGTGGTATATACAAAATGGAATTCTATGCCTACATCAGAAAGAATGGCATTGCCCCATTTGTTAGGAAATGGAAAGACTTGCAAAAAATTATATTAAGTGAAGTAAGCCAAGCCCAAAGAAACATAGGTCCCATGGTTTCCCTTATTAGCAATATCTAGTATATGTATGAGTCAAGCAGAAAAAGTTAGATAAGGCGATGTTAGGAAAATGAACCCTAAGATATGTATTTAAATGTTTTTTTTCTTTCATGCATTTGTTTCTAACGCATTTACAAGATTATTTCTTTGTTACTTTGTATGTCCGTCCCCCCACAGTATAACTCCTGCTTTCACTGTATTTGATGTCAGTATAATTTGTGGAGGGGAATGGGAAAAACAAGTCGTTTAAATAAGGATACAGGTGGACCCATTGCAACAATGAGAAGTACAAGTTGTCATGTTGAAAACGAACTTTACAACTTTGGTGGGGGTGGGGGGAGGCTGGGAAGGGATGGCAAGGGGAAACAAAGGAGGTAGCTACAATGCTTGATAAGAAATGTACTCATTATCTTACCCGTGTAATTGTAACCCCTCTGTACAGTATTTTCACAATGAAAAATAAAAAATAAAAAAATAGTTAATCCCACAATTGATCACAGTGAGAATGCTTATTTATAAAAAAAAATGTACTATCTTCCAATAGGAAATGTTATCAATTTGTTTAGTTCTTGTTTAGGATTTGTTAAATTCTGGTGTGCTATAATCAACTATCATAAAAGTATAAAACCATGGTAAGAAACTAGCATCTTAATATCATATTCTAATATTAGCTTAGTTATACCTGTGTTATATGTATGAGGCTGTATTTGAGTTTTACCTCAATTTCACATGCTATACTCTTCCAACATATAAGCTGAAAGAAGACTCCCTCTCGAAATATGCTATTTTTATAGCTAAGTGGTAAAAAGACACAGATAATGATATAGAAATCTTCCCCAGAAATAGCCTTTCACCACTTCTGGTTCACTTTTGTAAGCTGAAGTAAGTCACATGACCAATCTTGACACTGCAGAGTAGAGGTAAATCTCACCTACAGGAAGCTGATTCAGGACATCGAGTAGTATGCCAAGATATGCAACACTTGAGATAAAGAGGAAAAAAAGAGAACCATAATACAATCAATTATACTTGTCATCACATGACTCTGCAAGAAGGATGCTATTACGTTCCTTATTTTCTAAAACTACTGAGATCTTCAAATCATGTCTTTTAAGTTTGGATGTTACAGAAATTAGAGAACATTTTGATACTGAGACAACATAAAATCTCAAAGAAAGTTGGAGTAATCATTTCAATACTACCTTTTGTTCTCCAAGAAAAGAAACCATTTTATAGACAATAATTTATAATGTCTTACCTAGTATCTTATTTTTCCAGAAATGGATTTGTTAATATAGGTGACTATCCACCAGAATAAATGTCTTCATTTATCTGCATCTTGTGCAAACAGCAAGTCAATTAGATGTAAGTGGGAGTTCATCAGTAGCACTTTTTAAAAATGCAAAAAATGTGGACAGGGAGCCAATATACATATTTTTCCACCATCACCTACTACATCCTCCTCCTTCCTTCCTACGAAACACACCCAATCAATAAAAAGGCGTAGGTATTTGGTTCTTGACCTGGAAAGTGGAATCAGAATGTTATGGATGTCGGGATGACAGTTAATAGTATTTTACATAATAATGTCACATACAACAGACCTAAGAGTCCTGTAGGTCTTAACACAACTTCCTTAGTGATGTTATAGGAATGTCAGCCTTACTGGACTTAGTATTGTTTTCCACTCCCTTTTCTACCACCTGACCTAAATTGTAATACATATTAACGGAATGAAAAAGTAATGCCAGCTTAAGAAATTCCCATTGCAACAAGACATTATGCCGAATAAAGAACTTTACAACTTTGCCAGTGGATGGGGGAGATCGGTGGGCGGGGATGGTAAGGGGAAACAAAGGAGGAAGTAAAAATGCTTGATAAGAAATGTACTCATTACCTTGCTCATGTAATTATAACCCCTCTGTACTGTATTTTCACACACCAAAAACTTATTAATATAAAAAAAGTCATTTAGGGCTCCGGGAATGTGGTTTCATGGAACAGTTATTGCTTAGCATGCATGAAACCCTGGGTTCAATTTCTCAGTATGACATAAACAGAAAAAGAAACACTGGAAGTTGTGTTTTGCCTCAAGTGGTAGAGTATTAGCCTTGATCAAAAAAAAAAAAAAAAAGAAGAACAAGAAGCTCTGGAACAGTTCCCTGCCCTGAGTTCAAGCCCCAGGACTGGCAAAAGAGTCATTTAGCTAGGAAATGCAAAATAAACAACCCATCCTTGGAATATATAATTGCTCCTTCCAACTGATAGCTATCAATAGTCATTAATTCATGTACTTTACCTATATTAGGATACTGTGTTGAACAAAAAAAAAAAACGTTTAGTTAATATGTCATGGCAATTAATACCAGCAATATGCTTAGATATCAGTGAAGATTAATTCTGGAAATTCAGATTCCAGGCTCTTGAGTGGCCACTGCTAATCACAATCAGAAGGGTAGTATAAGTGAGATTTGGAAATCTTTTTGCTAAATTATGGCACCAAAAAGGCAGAGGTTAATTAATAGTTTTGACAGAAGGAATAACTCCAGATGGAAGGAATAAATAATAATAACTAAATTATACCATAAACTATTCTAAAGAACCATTTTTGGTTATTGAAGAACAATTATCAACTAGGCTTATTCCTCATTGCCTTTAGCATTCTAATAAATTAGACTAGTTCGTAATCTCTGGGGGATAAGTTGTATATCCTTCTATACTGCTCTTTCATACCTGATCTCCTTTGCTTTCTACAAATCTGTCTTTCTCTATTTCTCTATTAACAATTTCTGATACTAATTCTACATACCAGACAACAGAGGATGCTAATGTAAGAGTCCCATAGCTCGAGTCATTAATGTAAGAACATGGAAAAGAAGGACATATTTATTGCTACCTCCATTTTATTGAAAAGCTGTAATGTCACACCATTTGATTCAAATTTCCATTCTTTGTCAAAATACTGTCATTATGTGCACATAAATGCAAATATGAGCTGGATGCCGGTGACTCACACTTGTAATACTAGCTACTCTGGACGTTGAAACCAGAGGATTGTGGTTCAAAGCCAGCGTGGTCAGGAAAATCCATGAGAATCTTATCTTCAATTACCACCAGAAATCCGGAAGTGGTGCTGTAGCTAAAGTGGTAGAGCACTCAACTTGAGCTGAAGAGCTGAGGGACAGCGCCCAGGATCAGAGTTCAATTCCCATGACCAACAGAAAAAGTTCCTCAAAAGGAACTACAAAGTCAGTAGTAATCTTCCCAGGGAGAGAACATAATTCCAAAATAATTCAGTGCACCTACTTTTGCTGAGTTGTTATGGTTTCTTTGTTGAACATATTCTCTTCTTTTAAAAAAATTGTCAAATACTAGCTTTATAATAAACTTCATCTAACATGTCTTGGTTCAAAAAAGAAGTCCATACAGTTGATGTCACTTGGATTTATTACAATCTCAAGCCAACAGGCAGGAGAGTCTGTCAAACTTTTTTTTTTTTGGGGGGGGGGGTACGGTCGTGGAGTCTGAACTCTGGGCCTGGGCACTATCCTTCAGCTCTTCAGCTCAAGGCTAGCGCACTACCACCTGAGTCACAGCGCCACTTCCGGTATTTTTTCTTTTTGCTTATGTGGTGCTGAGGAATCGAACTCAGGGCCTCAGGCATGCAAGGCAAGCGCTCTACCACTGAGCCACCTTCCCAGCCCTCAAACTCTTATCTGTAATCAAACACCAAAAAAGCCAGAAGTGAAGTTTTGGCTCAAGCAGTAGAGTACTAGCTATGGTGGCAGGAGGGCAGAAATATAACTGTTCAGGGACAGGGTCCAGACTCTGAGGTCAAGCCCCAGAACCAGCACAAACTAAACACACAAGCAAGCAAAAAACCCCACATATTTCTTTGGGACCATCCTTAAAGCACTGGTATGAAAAGAGGCTCCTTTTGCTGATCATACTCACTGGATCCTGCTTTTTGGAATCCTTATTGCTATGGTGAACTCAGGACCAGATTAAAGGAATGGATAACTGGCTCCTGCAAGAGGACAGTCATGTCAGGAGTGAAATATCAAGGCATAAGGTACCTTTACACCTACATGTCTTTGTTCTTTGCAGTAGAACACTTTTAAAACAACGTTATTTCCTTTTATCTTTGTTGGCCTTCAAATGGCATATTGTTTCCTTTTGTAATACTCTCAACTAGAAATTTACAGACAAGTTTTATGTGAGTAAAGAACGCACTCGAAAAAGTCAGAGACAGAGTTTCCTTCAAGCTTTGAATTTTTTTTCTTGTACAGTAAAACGAGAGTACAAATTAAGTTGAACTTGTCATTTCTCTATGTTCAATTCATCTCTTGGAATCAGTTTCCACTTCCAGTAACAGTACCTTCCAATTATTTCAAGTAACAATCTATGGTGCTGCTCCAGGTAAAATGAACGTTTTGTGGCTTCATTGAAATAGCACAAGTATATCTTTGTACATGAGGCAACATGTGTTTCAGAAACAACTGAGTCATGAGAAAATACAGAATTTAAATCGCTTATAAAACATTATACATGTACATATGGCCATATAAAATGATGTTAAATGAAATGGACTCCAAGATAGGACACAACGTGATTTATCTTTATTGTTACCTCACAGGTACTATGTGATTTTTTTGTTTCTCTTCTATTTTCTACCTCCACGGTATAACCTCTGTTTTCACTGTATTTGATGTCGGAGATCTGCATATTGCATATACCTTTTTCTAATGTGTGGAGGGGAAGCGAAATAACAAAACGCTGAAACAAGGATACAGTATAACCCATTGTCACAATGAGTTCTACAAGACACTATGTAGAAAATGAACTTTACAACTTGGGGAGGGGAGAGGGTATTTGGGGCGGCAAGGAGGAAAGGGAAAGCAGGGGAAAAACAAAAGAAGAGGTAACAATGCTTGATAGATTATGTACTAATTAACTTATTTATATAACTCTAACCCCTCTGTACAACATTTTTCCAATGAAAATCATGAAAAAAAAAACATTATCCTGGAGTACAATAAGTTCAAATTTCCTAAGTACTCTATAAATCAAGACCAATTTTAAGTGAGAATGTTCTCAGAAATATTTGTGTGTGTGTTATGCATAATTTCACAAGTGTATATAAGTTCACAGTAGGAGAAACAATATGAATAATAGGAGAAAAAGAAATTCTGTGTTTAAGTATGGTTGCTCAATACAGTTAGAAAACTGCAAATAAGACAAATTTGAAACAATAAAGCCATGGCCAGTATGTAGATCTACGGGAGTGATATAGAGAAAGCATTACTACTAAGTGGAACATGAAGGATGAGGCCACTCTGTTTCTTCTACTAGCTCTAAATCGTGGCAACTAATAATGCAAATTTGTAAAAAGTAGAATGGAAGAATAATTCTAGATTCAAAGCAAGTCATATATAAGAGCATGGACTTAACTGGAAAAATGTCATGTTGAGAGAGTAGGAATTATACTAGCAATGAACTGGTGGCTAAGTTCACATATATTTTTATTTCTTTATTTTTCTTTTCTTTTTCCTTTAGTATTTGTGGGGCTTGAACTCTGGGCCTAGGCACTCTTCCTCTATTCTTCAGCTTAAGGCTAGCAGTCTACCACTTGATCCACAGTGTCACTTCAAGTTTTCTGGTTGTTAATTAGGGATAAGTGCTACATAAACTTTCCTACTTGTGTTGGATTTCAACTGCAACTTTCAGATCTCAGCCTCCTAAGTAGCTAGGATTATAGGAGTGAGCCA
This sequence comes from Dipodomys merriami, assembly GCF_024711535.1. Lineage (NCBI taxonomy): Eukaryota > Metazoa > Chordata > Mammalia > Rodentia > Heteromyidae > Dipodomys > Dipodomys merriami. Next base: position 53,009 of record NW_027203362.1, read on the forward strand.
CTGTCACCCGGTTTAAGATCACCTTTCTACCAGTGTACACTCAATATATGTAATGTGTATGTTCATCTATCTTTTTTTTAATTTAATTTTATTTTATTTGTGAACATACTGTACAGAGGAGTTACAATTACATGGGCAGGATAATGGGTACATTTCTTACCAAGCATTGCAGGCTCCTCCTTTGTTTACCTTTCACATCCCTTCCCAGCTTCCCCCCTCTCCCCAATCCCAATCCTTCTCCTTCCCCCCATTTCCCAACCCCCACCCCCGCACCGACGTTGTAAAGCTCGTTTTGGACATGACAACTTGTACTTCTCATTGTTGCAACAGGTCCACCTGTATCCTTAAACAACTGGTTTTTGCCCATCTCCTCCACAAGTTATACTGACATCAAATATAGTGTAATCAGGGGTTATACTGTGGGGGAGGGACATACAAAGCAACAAAGAGATAATCTTATAAATGCGTTAGAAACACATGCATGAAAGAAAAAAAATTAAAATACACATCTAAGGGTTCATTTTCCTGACATCACATTATCTGACCTTTTCCGCTTGATTTATTCATATACTAGATATAACAAATAAGGGAAACCATGGGACCTATGAATAGCAAAAATGCTCCTCAATGGAAAGAACACTGCTGGAGGAATATCAATACCAAACTTCAAACACTACTATAAAGCCATAGTAATCAAAACAGCTTGGTATTGGCATAAGAACAGACCTCAGGACCAATGGAATAGAATTGAAAACCCAGAAATGAACCTACAGACCTATAGCCATCTAATCTTCGATAAGGGAGCTAAAACAGTAGAATGGAAGAAAGACAGCCTCTTCAGTAAATGGTGCTGGCAAAATTGGTTAACTACATGTAGAAAACTAAAGCTAGATCCTTATATATCACCCTGCTCAGAATCAACTCCAAATGGATCAAAGACCTTGAACTCAAAGCAGACACTCTGAAAACATTACAGGATGGAATAGGAGAAACCTAGGTCTCCTTGGCTCAGGCCGAAATTTTCTGAATAGAGACCCGGAAGCACAACAAATCAAAGAAAGGTTGGACAAAAGGGATTGCATAAGATTGCAGTGCTTCTGCAGGGCAAATGACATAGCTGGCAAGATCAATAGATAGCCCACCGATTGGGAGAAGATCTTTACTAGCCATACAACGGACAAGGGTCTCATATATAAAATATACTTGGAACTCAAAAAATTAAACCCCCCAACAACAAATCCTCAAAGAAACAACTGCCCAATAAATAAGTGGGCGAAAGACTTAAAGAGAAACTTCTCTGAAGAAGAAAGAAGGATGGCCAATAGACACATGAAGAAATGTTCAACATCCCTAGCCATAAAAGAAATGCAAATCAAAACAACATTGAGATATCACCTCACTCCAGTTAGAACAGCAAAAATCAAGAACTCTAACAACAACAGATGCTGGAGGGGATGTGGACAGAAAGGAACCTTACTTCATTGTTGGTGGGAATGTAAACTTGTTCAATCACTTTGGAAAGCACTATGGAGGTTCCTCAAAAGTCTTCACATAGAAATCCCTTATGACCCAGCAATCCCACTTTTGGGCCTTTACCCAAATGTTTACTAACAAGACCATACTAAAGCTATCAGCACAACTATGTTTATTGCAGCATTATTTACCATGGCTAAGATATGGAACCCACCCAGATGCCCCTCAGTAGATGAATGGATCAAGAAAATGTGGTATATATACACAATGGAACTCTATGCCTCCATCAGAAAAAATGACATTTCCCCATTTGTTAGGAAATGGAAAAAATTGGAAAAAATTATATTAAGTGTTCATCTATCTTTATATGAATTCTTAAGTTAAAAATCTGGGCTACAAGTTAAACTTTACACTCACAAAACTGTTTCAAGTTTAAAAGTTGATACTCCTGGAAAGATAAAACCTAAGAATGTAAAGGATTCTGGGAAATTCCATTTGCATCCAGCCTGGTGGAAAAAAAGTATTTGTGACAATTTCTATAATTAAACAGCCTAAACCTCCATTGTAAGAATGCTGAAGTGATGGAATACTAGGTATGAGCAAGACTGCTGAATAAGAGCTTGAGGTTTTGGCATACATACATGCAAGCATGCACATACACAGAGGCATTTATATGTGTAAACACACATATGAAACAACACTCAGAATGTGTAGAAAAAGTTAGAAAATAATAGAAAATATGTCCTAAGACTAGAAAAACTGATAATTTTTAATATTATACAGTCCTCAAGTGAACTTTCCCAAAAAAGCTTGAGAAAATTACAAATACCAGAGATATTAAGAAAGTCAAGAAATCATTATTAAAGTGATCAGATCCATGGACGAATGAATCAGAGAACCCTGCAGGTGCATCTGAAAATGTTCATATCCTGTAACAAATGTTAGAACGTCTTTGAAAATTGTACATAAACAGTCAGAGCAGTCAGTCTAGTGGATAAGATCATCGGAGAAGTTCAGAATTGCTAGCCTGTTTCTAGATTAAATAAACCAACAAACTATGGTAGGGCAATGTGATACAAGCCAGGAATTCTCGCACTCTGACTAAGATAGGAGATTAGATAGTAGAATTACATAGTGATACCTTCCCTGGACCAGGTAGTATAATTTTGTCTCAATAAAACAAGCCAAACAACAAGAAAGGAATACACAGGTGGAAGTTTGGGCTAATTTTATCACTATGTTTTGATAAGTCAAGTTTCTTATTGAAATGCACTCATATATAATCCTCACTTGTGTTTTACATGCTCTCTTCATTACAGAACATTGCTAGATACAAAATAGCTCATGATTCCCAATCAAAAATTTGAAAAAGTAAGCATCCTTCTGTTGGATTCCAAAGAAATGATGAAGGATTACAAAAGCTTAAGCCTGGAGAAATAGCAAAGTGCATCTTATGTAGGACTTTGGAGACCTGCCTAAATTAGAATTTAGATTTGAAATAAATGTTTTTTGTTTGTAATTTCATATTCTCTAGGATACTACAAAATTGTTTTCAACTAAAAGATATGATTTAGAAATTCACAAATGATTCTGGCATTCTATTTGCCTAGAATATTCTTTCAAGTGAGGTATAATTAGAAATTAGTTAAATGATCATTCCAACAGTTCATGTATTACATGATAATCTGAATAATATAGACAAAGTTGCCAAAAAATGGATGCTATTAATTTATAAATTTAGAAAAGGAGAATTTTTTGAGACTTTGGTGTAACATGGTATAAAGAAAGTAATTGTATGACATCTTTTTTCTTCTACCTATATATAGCACAGGAAGAAATTTCCTTATGTACCACTTAATTACTCATACAATGAGGAGGAAAAAAACCTAGTTTTAATATTTGTTTTTATTTTGTTTTTGTTGTTTAGTTTATGCTAGGGCTGGACCTCTGGGTTTGGGCACTGTCCCTGAGCCTGTTTTTGCTCAAGGCTACTGCTCTACAACCTGAACCTCAGTGCCACTTGTATCTGGTTATTCCTTATGAGTTTATTGGAAATAAGAATCTAAGGAACCTTGCTACCTGGGTGGGTTTGAACCATAATCTTCAAATCTCAGTATTCAGATCTCCTGAATATCTATGATAGATAAAAATAATATATAATAACATCAATATACAATAATAATATAAATACTATTTGCAAGTGTTCCTATCTCAAGAATACCACTGGAGGGAAAATGATGCAGAAAAGTTTAGTGTAGTGCTATTTGCACAATTGGGAGGGCATCACAGCAGAAGTGTAGTATTTTTTTCACAATAGTGATAAGCTAGTCATGATGTGAATTCAGGCAATTTTCAGGTGCACCTTATAAGTTGCAAACTGTTGGGCTAGGATGACTATACAGCATAAAACCTTGGGAATGATGGTCATAGAAATAATAGCTTACTCTGATGAACAAAGGTTTACTCTTCAGGAATTATTATAGATAGGTCACAGTTTTATCTTCTACCAGAATGTGGGTATTTTTATTGACTTTTAAAAATGTAACATCTCAAAAAATGGCAAAACCTCCCATGCTCCTGGATTGGCAAGATTAACATCGTGAAAATGGCAATACTTCCCAAGGCTATCTACAAATTCAACGCGATACCTATCAAAATTTCACCCTCATTCTTCAAGGAAATAGAAGAGGCAATCCAAAAATTCATATGGAACAATAAAAGACCCCGAATAGCAAAAACGCTCCTCAACGGAAAGAACACTGCTGGAGGAATATCAATACCAAATTTCAAACTCTAGTATAAAGCCATAGTAATCAAAACAGCTTGGTATTGGCATAAGAACAGACCTCAGGACCAATGGAATAGAATTGAAAACCCAGAAATGAACCTACAGACCTATAGCCATCTAATCTTCGATAAGGAAGCTAAAACAATAGAATGGAAGAAAGACAGCCTCTTGAGTAAATGGTGCTGGCAAAATTGGTTAACTACATGTAGAAAACTAAAGCTAGATCCTTATATATCACCCTGCTCCAGAATCAACTCCAAATGGATCAAAGACCTTGAACTCAAAGCAGACACTCTGAAAACATTACAGGATGGAATAGGAGAAACCTAGGTCTCCTTGGCTCAGGCCGAAATTTTCTGAATAGAGACCCGGAAGCACAACAAATCAAAGAAAGGTTGGACAAAAGGGATTGCATAAGATTGCAGAGCTTCTGCAGGGCAAATGACATAGCTGGCAAGATCAATAGAAAGCCCACCGATTGGGAGAAGATCTTTACTAGCCATACAACGGACAAGGGTCTCATATATAAAATATACTTGGAACTCAAAAAATTAAACCCCCCAACAACAAATCCTCAAAGAAACAACTGCCCAATAAATAAGTGGGCGAAAGACTTAAAGAGAAACTTCTCTGAAGAAGAAAGAAGGATGGCCAATAGACACATGAAGAAATGTTCAACATCCCTAGCCATAAAAGAAATGCAAATCAAAACAACATTGAGATATCACCTCACTCCAGTTAGAACAGCAAAAATCAAGAACTCTAACAACAACAGATGCTGGAGGGGATGTGGACAGAAAGGAACCTTACTTCATTGTTGGTGGGAATGTAAACTTGTTCAACCACTTTGGAAAGCAGTATGGAGGTTCCTCAAAAGTCTTCACATAGATCTCCCCTATGATCCAGCAATCCCACTTTTGGGCATTTACCCAAATGTTTACAAACAAGACCACACTAAAGCTACCAGCACAACTATGTTCATTGCAGCATTATTTACCATAGCTAAGATATGGAACCAACCCAGATGCCCCTCAGTAGATGAATGGATCAAGAAAATCTGGTATATATACACATTGGAATTCTATGCCTCCATCAGAAAGAATGACATTTCCCCATTTGTTAGGAAATGGAAAGGTTTGGAAAAAATTATATTAAGTGAAGTAAGCCAGGCCCAAAGAAGCATAGGTCCCATGGTTTCCCTTATTTTCAATATCTAGTATAGGTATGAGTCAAGCGGAAAAGGTCAGATAATGTGATGTTAGGAAAATGAACCCTTAAATATTTATTTTAATGTTTTCGTTTCTTTCATGCATGTGTTTCTAACGCATTTATAAGATTATTTCTTTGTTGCTTTGTATGTCCCTCCCCCACAGTGTAACCCCCGCTTTCACTATATTTGATGTCAGTATAACATGTGGAGGAGATGGGGACAAACAAGTCGTTTAAGGATTCAGGTGGACCTGTTGCAACAATGAGAAGTACAAAATGTCATGTCAAAACCAGCTTTACAATGTCGGTGTGGGGGGGAGGGGGGTATGATTGGGTGCGGTGAGGAGGGAGGCAGGGAAGGGAGGTGAAGGGTAAACAAAGGAGGAGGCTGCAATGCTTGGTAAGAAATGTATGCATTATCCTGCCCATGTAATTGTAGCCCCTCTGTACAGTATGTATTCAACTAAAATAAAATAAAATTTAAAAAAAAATATGTAACATAGCATTGGAAATTTCATCTATTGCAGAATTAATTAAAATGCAAACAGATACTGTTTTAAAGGTCTCTGATATGGTATGATCTAAAAATGATTAGTTAGTAGTCATCTGAATTTTGAAGAATACATAAATTCTGTCCTCTTAACAATTATTCAGTTTTAAAAGTTAGGAGTTTCCGTAGAATTGAACTGTTTTGTGTTTTCGTATGAGATAATGGGGTTTTTTCAACATAAAGGCAAGTATATTGTGAAGATATTGTATAGTTTGATAACATTCAATTTGATGACCGTCTGATAAACAAAGGGGGAATAGAATGGTATTTACTATATCAATACAGTGAAATTATATTTTATGTAAGTTATTTTTAATTGAATTTTATTGTCAAGGTGATATATAGAAGGGGTTGCCATAATTGTAAGATGGTGAATATATAACATGTCGAAATTTTTACCCAATACCTCACTTTTCTCACAGTTTTCCTTCACCCCAATATCTTTCACAAGTTGTAATGTAAATTTCCATCATGTTGTCTTGTGAACATTGCTATTACATTGGTTTGTCCTTTGTCCGTTGTCGCGCCATGTTGTTGCTCTTCTTCCCTTCCCTAATTAAGATAAATACATATACAATGACACATGATACTGAAATCAAATACAGCAGGGGACAAACCGTAGGGGAAAACACAAAAGAAAAAAGAATCACAGAGTACATTAAAAACAACAATCACAAAGTAAACCTTTGTTTCCATATGTAGGAGTTCATTTTGCTCATCGTCATCTTATACATAGCTACTGAGCCATTCTGCTCATCTGCTAGGAATATCCTAGATATTTCCTACTTGTTACAATTAGGGAAAACATGGAATCTCTTTGTTTGTGTCTTGTTTATTTTACTTAGTAGGATTTTTCCATTTCCGTATGAATTGAAAGCATAGAATTCCACAGTGGATATAAATATATATCACATTTTGTCACTTCATTCATCTACTGAGAGGCATGTTGATTTAAAACATGATTGCATGTATGATGCCACCTCTCCAGATATTATAAAATCATGATTTTTATGAAGATAGGATTTCATGGTGGTACAAGTGTTGAGATATCTGGTTAAGTCTAATGTATATCTTGCACTGAATTAAGCAGGAAGATATCAAATATCATGTGGGTTAAAATGGTAGTGACAAAATATTCCCTTGAGAAAGATATAGGAGGCTGCCAGAAGTAAAAAGTAGTTCAGATAATTTTGAAGGATTTAGAAATGCAAGGTCAAGAATGTCTCTTTAAATAAAAATTATGTATTTGGAAGGGCAAAAGATGGGGAGGAGGAAGAAAATGACTGACAGCAGATCATTGTCCCAAGTTAGAGTATAAAAAGACATAAACTACAACTTCCCAGTTAAAAGGAGAGTAATATACTATGTCCCACTTAATTTAGATACATGCAAAATATTTACTTGAGTTTTTCCTACTTTAACCCTCCAAAATAAGTGAAGTCATAAGAAAAATTATGTTATTTCCATTACTTCAACCTGAACACTAACTGTGATGAGCCCTCTTTTTCTCTTTGCACTTGGAAAATAGTCCCTAAGTTGATGATGATGTGGCTGATTAGTCAGAGTTAGTGGCTTCTACTTGTACAATTATCCCAGAAGAGTTTAAAGCAGTTTTCCCCAAGATATCCAACTACATTTTCTTAAGCTGTACTTTGATCACACTCTCACACCTGAGCACATAATTTGAAATTATACTTCAGCATTTCCTTGGCACATTCTACGTTGTGCCTTTCGCTTTTTTGCACATTCTTTCTGAGTTCATAGTTGCTCTATTTCCATTTCATCTATACAAACTGCTAAGAACATTGTTCAACTACTACTTCTTGTTTGCACAAGATCAGTCTATGTATGAAAGTACTTTGTCCATATTAAGCAATAAGGTAGTACTCACTCTTTGAGGAGAAAAGTTCCACAGTGTAACTCTATGCCCACATTAGAGGATGTAGAATTTAAAGCATTTTGAGACAAACTGATATTAGAATTGAAAGTACCCTTAGGTCAATTTACTTGGAGCTCTTTAGTTTTCCCATGAGAAATATAAATATCCACAAAATCTAGAGCTAATTAGTAAGTATCCGAATTAACACTAGATCCTAGATGTTGTGTTAGTACAAGTCACCATTGTATTATTGTTACATCAGAATCCTTCCCTACTTGCCAATGGGTATGAAAAAATGAAAGAAAGACATTAAAGCAAAATGTCTTATCTTTTTAGGCATTCCATAAAAGCTTGAAGTTTATAAAAGAATTCCCTACATATAAGAATTTGTTGCAGGTTGATTGACAGGGTTATTTCACCACGGAGATATCACTAACAAGAACTAGAGTTAAATAGAATATATGACAGTTATGATGTGTCAATCGCTATTGAGGCATTTTCTATTCTAAAGAAGAATCAATTCGAGGAGTCTTCAGTCACATCAGTAATGCTGTATGCTCAACCTAATACTTGATGTTACATGTCCTACATTTATAATGAACAGACAGGTAAGACATCCAAAGATATCTAAAGATATTTCAATAAAATCCCAAACTAATGTGGATGGATGGCCACACATTGGAAATGTAGGACAAATTAGGCTTGTCTGTGCTGTAGCTCAATTTATAAACTACTGAATAAACAAAGTCTTCAAAAATATTCACACAATACCTATGAGTAATGTTCATGACAGTTATATCTGTACAATTATTCTAAGGTCAGGATAAAAGCATTGGTTCCCAACATTTAAAATCAACAGGATCTGTTGAATTTATGGATTCAGAATTTTATGACTTCACACTCATAAACCAAAATTTTTCAATATGACTTTCACCAAAACAATGTTTTTATTGAACTTGTCTATGTCCTTTTACTTTTCAAATCCAAATAGCATATTTTTTTCAATATCTTCTTGCAAATTCCTTCCTTTACTACTGTCAATCTGTGTTTATTACTTTTTCCATTTCCTTATTTATCTCTTCCAATCTTGTTTATAGTGTTGCCCACATTGCTCACACCTGTGTCAGAACTTTCCTTTTCCTTTTCCCTTCAATAATGCCCCCAATTTTATTACTCTTTTTCATATTCATGGTAGTGGATATTTTGATGATGTTTAAACAGACCTATTTTGCATCTAAACTTTAGAACTATCAGAATTTTCCCCCTAAATCCATCATTTCCACCTGTGGTCCTCATAACTAAGATTAGCACTAACACAGTTGCCAGCCAAACGTGTGTAAGCACATTAGATTTCTTCTTACCCTTCTACTCGCTCCCATTAGATAAGATGAATGATCAAGATTTTCTCAGTTTTTTATCACTCAAATGATTTCTGATTTTTGGGTGATTCTGGTCGTGGGGCCTGAACTCTGGGCCTGGGCGTTGTCCCTCAGTTCTTCAGCTCAAGACTAGCACTCTACCACTTGAGCCACAGCACCACTTCCGGCTTCTTTTTCTCTGCTTATGTGGTGCTGAGAAATTGAACGTAGTGCCTCATGCATGCAAGGCAAGCGCTCTACCACTGAACCACCTTCCGAGCCTCCACTCAAATGATTTCTATATACTCCTTTTTTATGCCCCTGACACCAGCCTGTTTCATTTACTCAACACTGTCACCTCGTCCTAAAACAACCATTTCCAAATTATGCTTTTTCCCCATAGTCTTTTCATATTAGTCCTCTCCATCACCAAATTACTCTCTTTGTAAGCACACAGAGTGAAGAGTTAAGACACAAATTCTAGTATCATTATTTACTCACTACATTGACAGTTGGCCTTACATTTCTCATCTATAAACGGATGTAATCTACCAGAAATAATGAAGAATATATGTGTTGACTTCTAGAGCAAGAAAAAGAAAAAGTGAAGAGTCCTTACATTTTCCACCTTACCTTACAAATAAGGAAAGAGTCAAATTAAATTTATTGGTATAAATTTACAAATTGTTTCCTGGAGAAATAAAAATAAATTTCACCTCCTGGCTCTAAGATCTATGTCCTTTTAAGGTAACTACAGATATGTAAGTGGTACTATGTAAATAGTGTCATGTTTTTTCAGATGTATTGAAGAACATACTCTTAATATATCATTGGAAACACTGGTTATTGAATAGTATCTATATGATACTATATCTATATGAACTAGATCTATATGATACTATATCTATATGAACTAATCACACTAAGCTGAAAACTACATCTTAGTCCATCAAAATGTGAAAATAATTAAGTTTATTCATAAGAAAATAATACCAACAAGAAAAGTGTGTACACCTTAGAGAGACTGCAGGAATAACATTAAGGTTTTTACTGTCTCTCCCTGTTTATGTGATAGTATTTCTTGATATTGAAACTCTCCTCTTGTTATTCTTATTGTATGTAATCCAACGCTATTTATTACTATATATTCAATATGGGAAATATAGCTTCAAAAATGTGTAATGTTTTTTCCTTTTCAATCACAATATTGTCATTATCAGGGTACACTGTGGTCATCATCATCCTCATCAAAATTATTATTAGCATCATAAGTGCTAACTATTGAAACTCTGATATGTATCTCTGATTTTGTGAATATTTGTCTTTTGATTAATAATTTTAATGTTACCACTGTGCATGCATCCATATAAAAATTTTGAACAAAGAAAAAAAAAACTAAACCATAACAGGTAGCTTGACTCTGTGCTTATAACAAATTATAGGATAGATTTTTGAAGTATTGCAATTTCCTAACCAGTATGACTTAACTTCCTCTCTCCCCACCACTACACACAAATATTTAAGAGTTTGAACTGAATTATTTCAAGTAATATACTATAAATATTACTAGAATATCATGTGTGTCTCTAAAATTCCCTTAAAAGTAATAAATGCTACATTCTATTGAAATATTAGTTATTTTATTCTAGGAAACTCTTGGAAAAATAGACTGTATATCTTTGAAACAAAAAGGTAAAAAACAGTAGCATAAAAAGTTTTAGAGAGAGTCTGTTTTCAGAAATATATTTGTATATATATTATGTGTAGAAAGACATACATTTTAGAGATTATTCATTATCAGAAATATATACATATCTCTAAATTTATGTGTAGAACGATGAACATTTTAGTGAAACAAAAATCTTGCAGTATAATTAAAATTAAAAAAAATACATTGAACCAAGTGCCAGTGACTCACACTTATAATTGCAGCTATTCTGGGTAATGAGGTCTTAGAATTGTATTTGAAACTAGCCCAGACAGAAAAGTACTTGTTTAGATTCTTATCTCCAATTAAACACTAAAAACAGGAATTAGCTCTATGTCTCAAGTTGTGGAGTGCTGGCTTTGAGCAAAAATGGCTTAGGGACAATGCCTAACCTTGCAAACAACATCAAGAACAACAACAAAATATATCACAATAATTTCACAGAAGCATCTTTCACCTCCTGTGAACATTTCTTAGACACATGAATACACGCCCATGGAAAATGTTAGGTTAAAAGTATAGAATATTTACGTCTATGTTAAAGACATGACTATTTAGATTGTTTAAGATATTTAGGTTATGATTCGAAATTAAGAATAATGATAATATATTGGGAATGGTCTTTTATTCTATTTTACGATAGTAATAAAATGATATTTGTAATTATTCTGAAAAATTGCTCTTGCTTGGTTTTTAAATTATAATAAGTGATAAACATTTTTAAATTATTTTCTTAGGAAAGGATAATTTTAATGGTATTAATTCTTTGGTAATTTCAAAACAATTAAGAAAATTATTCCAAGGCTGGTTTGCTCTAAGACTATATTTGTTTTCTTGTTCTAGTTTTCATATGTTCTTACAAATTAAAATTCAAAAAATTCAATGGATGTTGGCATTCAGGATCATCTTCATAGATACTAATAATGGAGTCGCTTAAGTGGAATTATTTTAATTCATTCGTTTTTGTCACAAATAAATCAAGAAGATTGTGTATTTTGTTTCTTTTCACGTTATTGGCTCTTATCCTGAGAATATTTTTTCTAGTAAAGTAGAGAAAAGCAATTGGATTGAGCAAGTAACATATGGGTATCATAAAATGCAGATGCATAGATTTGTGTTTTCTATCATTTGCTAAAAGTTTCTTTCAGAAAAGGTTATCAATTTCGTATAAGTGATGTGTAATTCCTAGATCTTCCAGTTATCACATTCATTTTTGATTGGGTTATCTCTGCATAAACTCAAAAAACAGACAAAAAAACTCAAAATGAACAGAAATCACATCTTTGTTTTAGAAGCTGTAGTTTACAAAGAACTTTTAGCCAACACCAAAAACATCTTTTTAGGTATTTTGCATTTTGTGTGAAGAATTTTTAACTATAGTTTTATTTTTTTGCTGACATGAAATTCACATGCAATATATTATCTCCTTTCATTGTATACATTTTAGTGCTTTGTAAGTGAATTGTACAATCATAGGTTTTCCAAGCCGAATTTTCACAAACTTGCATTTCTTCAAATAGAAATGCTATACATTTTATAACAGATATTAAAATAGATATAAAATTCAGTTACAGGAATTTGTCCTGCATACATCTTGTATAGGGTGTCTTTTCAAAATTTGTTTTGGGGAATTATTTCCACATTCTCACTCATACTGTCCAAGTGCACTGTCAGTGAACTACATTCCCGATCCATATAAGTTTTTTACTTCTCTTTAATAGTAAGTGGAAGTGTAATGGCTAGAACATATACAATTCTCTTTGCCCTTTTGGAAGACTTGAAAACTTGCTTGCTAAAATGACTGCAGTATTACACAAATCATTCTGCTATGCGGAGTATATAAATTTCTCCACAAATGCATTAATATTTTGTGTCATTTTTTATATTATGGTCATACTAGTGAACTTTCTTTTTCTTTTTTCTTACATACTAAAGAGGAGCTTAATTCATATACTCCTCCTATTGACTATTAATTTACATATGTTCTTTATAGAAATATCCTGTTCAGGAAAAATTTATACAGAATTAGAAGATATAAAACTACTTAAGATTCAGGATCATTGTAGCATTAATATTGTAGCATTAACAAATATGTGCCCTCTATCTGTTGGATATGTTTTCACTACTTTCATAGAATTAAGAAAGGTTTTCAGTTGATATTAGTTTATTCTTGCTTTTCTTTAGCCACTAATGCTTTCCATGTCAAATTTTTGGAAACCTTTACTGATCCATTGTCATGAATTTTTACATTTATGTTTTGTAAGTTTTTACAACTCACTTTATTTTTTTATTTTTTTTATTTTTAAATTTTTTTAATAATTTTATTTTAATTTTTGTATAAGGTTTGAAGTAGTAGCCTAAGATCATCCTTTATAACTAGAGAGGCAATAATGCCTCTAAAATTCTATTTTTATTTCATTAAGTCATGGAATCCTTTTCAAAATCGATTGACAATAAAACTAAGAATTTATTTTTGATAAATCTGTTATATTCTTCTATGTGTCAGTTTTTTCACTAATAAACATGATAATAAGATTCAAATCTAGTATGAGGGCTCAAGCTACACCATTTTACAAGATTGTTCTGACTGACCTGAATTCCTTGAATTTACATGTTTTATTGAGCATACATGTTTTATTGAGCATACATGTTTTATTGAGCAGGTGGACCAATATTCTACAGATATCTAGATGTTTGATAGTCACCCATATTTTGCACCTTGTGAAAACACAAGACTCCATATATAGGGAAAAATGTCTTTAGAGAATGCTTAAAACAACTAAAATTAATTTAGGAATAGTTAAGATTTAGATAACACTATAGCATTATAAAGTTGAATGATTACGACTTGAGCTGTACTACAGAGAAGAGTGAGAATATAGAATGATGTAACACCTAGGAGCTGTATGTCATTGTTATTGGGTTTCAAAAACAGAAAAACTTCAGACAAGAGAAGGAGGAAAATAATCAAAGTGTCCTTAATCAAGTTTCTTTTTAATCCACCTAAGAGTGTGGACTGAGAGTCAGAGAAGATGGGAAAAATAAAATAGAAAATAAAGCATTGTATAGACCTGTTACAATGTAAAGAAATTGTAATAGGAATATGATAATTAATTTCCAAAGAAATAAAGGAAACAATAGGTAAACTCTAAAGGCAAAAAGAATGAAGAGAGAAAAGAAGCAAAGTAAAACCTTTATCAATAACAAATACAAGAATTTGGAAGTGAAAAAGAAGTGGAAATATTCTAAATAACAATAAAATAACAATAAAAATTGCTAACATGGATAGAAAATGGATCACATTTTATCATATAATTTTGAAAAAACATACTAGGAATGAAAATTTAAAAGTCGTCATTTAAAACACTATTTACATTATAACTACACAGTATAGTTCAGTGGTAAAATCTTGTTATAGCATATGTGAAATAATGGTGTGATCTCCCAAGCATTACAAAGTACACACAAAGCACACACACACAAAAACCACATAAACACACACACACACTCACACACACACACACACATACACACACATACACACACATCACATACACATATTTAGAATATTGATATTATAATAGTAAATAGAGGAAATTATCACAAATAATAAAAATAGGTTAAGGTATGAAATCATAATATTGCTCATACTATTTAAACGTTTAGTAGAAATCAAATAGTCATGATATACTTGGATTCTTATAGATTAAGTAAATTGAAAATTAAGAAATAGAAGAGATGAGAAACTTTGCAAATAACTTTTAAATAATGAAAATTTTGAAACATGTATCTTTTTATTTTGACAAAAGTTTAATGTTACTGGTGCTTTAACCTCAACAATTAGAATATGATAACCAGGTGCTCTCTATCTCGCTATGGGTGGCTAGATCGCTAATCATTTCACTCTAGATATTTTTATGATAAGGTCTCAGAGTTTCTCAGGCTCTCCCGAATTACAAACCCTATTTGCAGTTCCTACCATAGGTAGAAAATGGAAGCCACAAATCACCATGCCCAGCTCAAATTTTTTTTTTTAATTCTAGTACAAATATTTACAAAAAAGTGACCAGGAAATGAAACCTTTCTTTATATAGTATGTGCTTCTTGAAAATACAGTAATTATTTGTTACCTGGAAAAATATGTTTAGAACTATAAGAAAATCAATTTATTTATATTCACTAACCATATAAAAATTAAGAAAATAATTTTAAATATTCACATGTTAAATATTTTAAAAGCAACATATATGTGTCTGAATAATTTACATGTGTAAAAATCATGCAAAATTAAATTAACTAATCCTACAACTCTGAAAAAAGAATTATCCTAAAGAAAAAAGAAAATAAGTAATTAAGATCAAAATTTGAAATATAGAAAATAAAATGAAGTGTACTCTTTAGTTGACTTAAGTAACTCTAAACCCTTTTTATATCAATTTTATAATAAAAATGCATGAACAAAGAAAGCAAAAGTACATTTGATCAATAGCAACAGCAAAAGCATCAGAAATTGAGTGTACAAAAAAAAAATCGATGGAGGGGATATCAATGTTCCTTCCGAAAGAAATGTACTCATTACCTTATTTATGTAACTGTAACCTCTCTGTACATTACCTTTACAATAAAATTATATTGAAATTAAAAATAAAACAAATAATATAGCAATTAAGAATTCTTAGAAGCCATTAGTTAAAAACTTTATAAAAAACTGCCCCAAGTACCCAAGGATTATACTTTGATGATACCATTTAAATACTTAAACTTCAGCAGAAAAGCAAAATGTTTAAAAACTGTTACAAATAAAGTAATAAATCAGAATATATTACTATAATAATCATTGGATGGATTTTTAGTGGCAGTCAAATATGTAAGAAATGAGGTAATATGCCATTCGTTTGCACTTAATAAGTGAGAAAGAATTTTCTAGGTCTTTTAAAATATATCATAAATTTAATGAAGAAACTATTCTGTCACACCATATAATAATCAGATAAAGATGATATTAGAGCAAAGAACAGATTGTACAAAGATTTGGGATGTTAATGTATGTACTTATTTTGGTTTTGGAAAATTGTGGGGATTTCAACTTGGGGTATTGTTATTACTAGGCTGGCATTATATCAGTGGTCAATTTTAGGATAGGGGTTCCCTTTCTACAAGAACATGCACCTAATCTGTCCTTTTGTCCTTCCCATCATCAATGGCATCAGAGTTGCACACCAACTTGTCTAGCTTCCTGGGTCCTGCAGTCCTTCCAATCTTAGTCTCTAGATAGTGCAGGATGGTGGAAATGATCCAATGCACCCAGCTATAAATTGCGAAGGAACTCCCCTAAAATTTGTCCTAGTTTCTGTTCTCAAGCCTCCTAAGTAGTTAAGAGTACAGATTGGAGCCCCTGGTGCCAAGCAGTAACAGTATTTTTAAAGCAATTAGACATATATAAATGACAGGCTTGTGATAACCTCAGGAAAAGAATAAAAAGAGCAGTGAAGCATAGAGGACAGATAAAATTTTAACTAGCTACTCAGAGGGTGAATCAGCTTAGCTAACTACTCAGGAGGCCGAGATCTGAAGACCACTGTTCAAAGCCAGTCCAATCGTGAAAAAAACATATGATTATCTCCAAATAACCAGAAGTGCAGCAGTGGCTCAAGTGGTAGACCACCATCCTTGGGCAAGATACTTAGAGCAGGAATGATGAATGCATGCATGAGCACATGAACATGCATGTGTGTGTACAGGCAGGTGTGCACACACACACAAATGAGTATTTCAATGCACAGTTCCTTATTTTTTAACTTGCTGTACTTTATTTCCCTGTATTAGTTCACAAATTAACAAAAATCAGCTAAGCACCTATTTACATACAACTCATCATGTTTATCTAAAGTCTAATCTCCTTTGGCAACCTGCTTTTATTTGACCCAAAAGTAAATTATTTAGTAGATCAATTCATCTCCCTAAACTCTGTAATGTTAGATGATTGTTTAAGTTCTTCCTAGAAATATAATTTTGTGAAATCCTTCATCAAGAAGCATATTTCTTTAATGAAAAGGGAAGCCTATGGGAAAAAAAATTAAACTATAGGTTTTACTCCTCCTGCCAAGCATCTGGAAATTTATTATCTTCATACAATCCATGAGATGTCTGTGTATGCCATAGATGGCTGTGAATATAAAAAGACCCTTCTAAGCACAAAGAATTCGTATACCATTAATAGGTATGAAGGATTTTTTTTTATTATCCTGAAAATACCATACAAAGGAGTTACAATTACATGGGCAAGATAATGAGTACATTTCTTATCAAGCATTGTTGCCTCCTCCTGTGTTTCCCCTTCCTATTCCCTTCCATCTCAACTCTCCTGCCCCCCCATTATACCCTGCCTTGCAAAAGTTTTAAAGTTCGTTTTTCGACATAACATCTTGTACATCTCATTGTTACAATGGATCCAACTCTCCCTTTTTAAACGATTTGTTTTTTTCCCTTCCCCTCCACAATTTATACCAACATAAAATAAGTGATAATAGGGGTTATATCGTGGGGGAGGAATAAGCAAAGCAACAAAAATTCATATTATAAATGTGTTAAAAACAATTGCATGAAAAAAATATTTGAATACTTATCTTGGGGTACATTTCACCTAACATGAATGAATCTTACCTTTTCTGCTTGTCTCAGACATATACAATTTATTACCAATAATGGAAACCATGGGGCATATGTGTATTTGGGCCTGGCTTACTTCACCTAATATAATTTTTTCCAAGACTTTCATTGTCCTAAAAATGGGGCAATGTCATTTTTTCTAATGGATACAAAAATTCCATCGTGTATATATATCACAATTTTTTGATCCATTCATCTACTGAGGGGCATCTGGGTTGGCTCCAAGCTGAGCTATGGTAAATAATGTTGCCATAAACATAGTTGTGCTGGGAGCTTTAATGTGGTCTTCTTTGTGATCATTTGGGTAAATGACCAAAAGTGGGATTACTGGGTATAGGGGAACTCTATGTGGAGGCTTTTGAGAAACCTCCATACCACTTTCCATAGTGGTTGAACAAGTTTACACTCACACCAACAATACAATAAGGTTACCCTATTCACATCTCCTCCTACACCTGTTGTTATTAGAGTTCTTGATTTTAGCCATTATAACTGGAGTGAGGTGTTATCTCAATGTCGTTTTGATTTGCATTTTCTATGGCTAGGGAGTTGGAGCATTTCTTCATGTGTCTATTAGCCATCTTTCTTTCCTCTTCAGAGATGTTTCTCTTTAAGTCTTTAGCCCACTTATTTATTGGGCAGTTGTTTCTTTGAGGATTTGTTGTTGGGGGGATTTAATTTTTTGGAGTTCCAGATATATTTTAGATATGAAACCCTTGTCCATTGTATGGCTAGCTAAGATCTTCTTCCAATTCATGGGCTTTCTATGGATCTTGCTAGCTATGTCCTTTGCCATGCAGAAGCTCTGCAATTTCATGCTATTCCATTTGTTCAACTTTTCTATGATTTGTTGTGTTTCTGGGTCTCTAGTAAGAAACTTTTGGCCTGTACCAAGGAGATCTAGGTTTTCTCCAATTACATCCTGTAATGTTTTCAGAGTGTCTTCATGACTCCGAGGTCTTTGATAATTTGGAGTTGATTCTGGTACAGGGTGATATACAGGGGGATATATAAGGATCTAGATTTAGTTTTCTACAACTAGTTAAACAATTTTGAGAGCACCATTTACTGAAGAGGCTGTCTTTCTTCCATTCTACTTTTTTTAGCTCCCTTATCAAAGATTAGATGGCTGTAGGCCTTTAGGTTCATTTCTGGGGTTTCAATTCTATTCCATTGGTCCTGAGATATGTTCTTGTGCCACTACCAAGGTGGTTTTATTAGTATGGCTTTGTAGGAGAGTTTTAAATTTGTTATTGATTTCCTCCAGCACTGTTCTTTCTGTTAAGGATCATTTTTGCTATGCGGGGTCTTTTATTGTTCCATATGAATTTTTGGATTGCCTCTTTTATTTCCTTGAAGAATGAGGTTGGAATATTGATAGGTATCACATTCAATTTGTAGATAGCGTTGGGAAGTATTGCCATTTTCATGATGTTGATCTTTCCAATCTAGGAACATGGAAGTTTTTGCCACTTTCTAAGTCTGTTTTGATTTCATTTTTTAGGTATGTAAAGTTTTCATCATAGAGTTCTTTCACTCCTTTGGTTATGTTAATTCCTAGATATTTTATTTTTTTGTGGAGCTATTACGAATGGAATTGCTTTCCTAATTTCAGCTACACTTTTCTCATTGTTGGCATACTGTAAAGCCATTGATTTTTGAGGGTTATTTTCACACCCTGCTATTTTGCCAACGTTTTGAGTCACCTTGAGTAAATTGGGAGCAGAGTCTTTAAATACAAGATCATGTGCTCTGCAAGGAGGGAGAGTTTTACTTCTTCTTTCCCTATTGGGATCCCCTTTATGTTTGCATCTTCTCCACTTGCTGTAGATAGGAATTCTAATACTAGATTGAAGTGCAGTAGAGAGAGTGGGCATCCTTATCTCGTTCCTGAGTTTAGAGTAAATAGCTTTAGTTTTTGTTATACACAGCCTTTATTTTATTGAGGAATGTTCCATGGATTCCTACTTTTTCCAGGACCTTCACCATAAAGGGTTCTTGGATCTTGTCAAAGGCTTTTTCTGCATCTATTGAGATAACCATGTGGTTCTTATCCTTGCTCTTGTTGATGTGATGAATTATGTTAATTGATTTGCATATATTTTTGCATATATTTGCATATAATTCATATATTGAAGCAGCTTTGCATCCCTGAAATGAATCCTGTTTGATTGTGGTGTATGATATTTTGGATGAATTGTTGAAGTCAATTAGGCAAAATTTTGTTGAGATGCTTTGCATCAATGTTCATCAAAGAAATGGGTCTACAGTGCTCTTTCTTTGATTAGGGTTTGGGATGAGGGTTATGATGGCTTCATAGAAAGCGTTCGGTAGTGAACTTTCTCTTTCAATTTCATTGAAGAGTTGGAGGAGTATTGGTGTGAGCTCTGCTTTGAAGGCCTTGTAGAATTCTGCTTTAAAACCATCTGGTCCTGGGCTTTTCTTAGATGGGAGGTCTCATTGCTGTTTCTATTTCAATGCTTGATATGGGCCAATTAAGATGGTTTAACTCATCTTGGTTTAGTTTCGGGATGTCAATATTTGCCAGGAAAAGGTCCATTTCTGCCAAGTTCTCAAACATATTAGCCTAAAGTTTTGAGCAGTATTCCTTTATAATGTTCTGAATCTTGGTTGTTTCTGTAGTGATGTTTCCATTCTCATCTCTGAGTTTATTTATTTGGGTGTGTACTCTTCTTTTTCGGATGAGATTTTTTAAGGGTCTGTCAATTTTGTTAATTTTTTTCGAAGAAACTTCTCATTTTGTTGATTCCTCCTATGGGTTTTTTGTATTCTAATTCATTTAATTCTGAGAGAATTTTAATTATTTTTTCCATCAACTGGATTGGGGTTTATCTTGATGCTCTTTTTCAAAGAGTGTCGAATCTCATTAAATTGTTGGTTTCAGATCTCTCCAATTTGTTGATGTAGGAACTCAGAGCTATAAACTTGCCTCTGAATCGTGCCTTTGCTTCGTCCCGAGGAGCAGATAATCTCTGTGCTAATTTTTGTTGAATATCATGAACATTTGAAATTCATTTCTAAGTTCTTCCATGACACACTGGTGTTTCAACAATGTGTTTTTCAGCCTTCAGGTGTTACTGGACTTTCTTTTGTGGCTTTTTGTGTTGAGTTCTAATTTTATTCCCTTTTGGTGTAAGAGAATGCAAGATATGAATTCAATGTTTCTGAATTTTGACAAGTTTGACTTGTGACCTAAAATGTGTTGTATTTTGGAAAATGTTCCATGTGCTTCTGAGTAAAAAGTGTAATCTGATGCTGCTGGATGAACATTCGCTAGATGCCTGCTAAATCATTTGTTGTATGCACTGGTTTAAATTGGCGTTTTCTGTTGAGTTTTTGCCGAGTTGATCTATTTAGTGAGGATAGTTGTGTGTTAAAGTCCCCAACAATTAATGTCTTTGGATCTATTTGAGATTTAAAGTAGTATTTCTTGGATAAATTTGGGTGCACTATTGTTTGGCAAATATTTAGAATTGTAATATCCTCTTGAAGGAGAAATCCCTTAATTAGTATGTAGTAACCTCCTATATCTCTTCTCAATAATTTTAATTTGAAGTCTATTTTATCTGATATTAGGATTGCAACTCCTGCCTGTTTATGGGGGCCGTTTGCTTGGTAGATTTTGTTCCAGCTTTTCATTTTCAAAATGTGTTTGTTTTTTTATGGGCAAGTTGTGATTCCCAAAGGTAGCAGATAGAAAAATCTTGCATTTTAAACCAACTAGACAGTCTACGTCTCTTAATTGGAGAGTTACATTCACTAATATTGAGAGATAGGACCTAGTGGTATTTGGGTGTTCCTTCCATTTTATCCACCTTCTTGGGTGCTACGCCTTCTGGGTTCTTCCTATGGTTCTTGGATTCTGTTTGAGTGTGGTTTCTTGGCCTTTATTATGGTCTTGTTGGTTTTCAATGTGTAGGACATCTTTAAGTATCTTTTGAAGAACTGATTTGGTGGAGATATATTGTTTGTTTGTCTTTGCTATGGAAGATTTTTATTTGACCTTCAGTTATGAAGGAGAGTTGAGCATACATATAGAAATATTTTAACATATTTTTGTATCTACAGTAGATTTATGAAATCATCCTTCATTATAAAATAACGTGGAAACAAGTTTAATGAGGATCAAAGCAAAGAGAATTGTCACGTTTCTTGTTTTTGAATGAAATATGAATTGTGAGAATCAGTTTGAGGAAAACATTTAACAAAATGGATAATGACTATTAATTTCAATCTCTTTATTTGCCCATATCGTGCATCCTCACACATGAGTGTCAAAGTCAAACCAAACTTTTTTGTCTTTGTATTTAAATCACCTTATAATTTAGCGGATAGGTGAAGTAATCAAATAAAGATTAAAATAATAGTAACTGAGACTATGAGTTAGAGCTGAACATTATTTTAAATATGATAATAGCTAATTAAATTCCATATCTCTTACTTTTATTCTATTGTCATATCCCTTATGCTCACATTAGGAAAGTACATAGAAGATTCTCACTAAATTATGTGTAAAATTATGAAAAAATTTATTAAAAGAATATGGGCACATTGGGGCTGGGAAAGTGGCTCAGTGGTAGAGCTTTTACCTTGCATGCATGAGGCCCTGGGTTTGATTCCTCAGCACCACATAAGCAAAAAGAAGAAAGCCGGAAGTGGAGCTGTGGCTGCAGTGGTAGATCGCTAGCCTTGAGCAGAAAAGCTGAGGGACAGCGCCGAGGCCCAGAGTTCAGGCTCCTCAAATGGACAGAAAAACAACAACAAAGAATATGGGCACAGTGTGATTTTAGGTGATTGAGACCTGTAGGGGGTAGTGTGTTTTTGAGGATTTGATAAATGTGATGGAGATGAAGGAAGGGATGTGCTTATTCTGGAAAATTGGCTAGAGGATTGCTCCCAGAAAAATAGGGTTAATTCTTCCAAAAGGTTACACTAAAATCACTCTCACAATCATGTTCACTACTGAACTATTTACTGTAGAGAACTTATGGAAACAGCCCAGACGACCTTTAGTGGAGGGATGGTTGGAGAAAGTGTTGCACAAATACAAAATCAGATCGCACCCATCCATTATAAAGACTGTTACAGCATTTGCAAAGAAATGGATAGATCTAAAATTATAAGTAAACGAAGTCAGAGCCAGACACACAAAGGATGCGCATTTGGAAGCCAGAATTTTATGGAAGTTAAACAACAGTATTAATCAAAGCATGCTATTTGCAGAGGAGTATTTATCTATCTATCTATCTATCTATTTATTTATTTATTTATTCATTTATTTATTTATTTTTGGGTCCGGTCATGGGGCCTGAACTCTGGGCCTGGGCACTGTCCCTCAGCTCTTCAGCTCAAGGCTAGAGCTCTACCACTTGAGCCACAGCGCCACTTCTGGCTTTTTTCTTTTTGCTTATGTGGTGCTGAGGAATTGAACCCAGGGCCTCAGGCATGCAAGACAAGCAATCTACCACTGAGCCACCTTCCCAGCCCTGCAGAGGAGTATTTAAAAGGTGTAATTTCTTATAAAATTGAACTTTTAATCCAACAAAATGAATACCAGGAAACTATCACTTGGAAAAAGTGAGGGGAAGTCAAAGGGAAGGAATAAAGAGAATTCTGGAAGTAGAGAGTGAAGCCATAATATTCAATGCAGATAGTATGAAACTTGAAAAAATGAAAGTGGGGTGAGGTTTGGAAGGATGTGAGAAAGTTATGTAAAGATCCATTGTACTTATAAACTGATTCGTTGAATGGAAAATCCTTTGTACAAATATTTTATAAAAATATAATTGAAAATGATGGAAACATCTGATCTTAAACCGTGAGTCAATATGATAATTTCCTTCTCAGAAATTTTCTTTGCAGGTATTTTCCTCATAATGATAGAAAAGTGAACAACACAATGAATATAAATACATCACTTTGCATATCCTAAATAGACACAATATAAAAATCACAATAAAAATATTAGAATATATCACATGATAAAATAACAGGTAGAAAGTATCAAACTCTGATTGTTTTTCCAAGTATTTTACCTTTGGTATCTAATTTAATCCTCACAATAATCCCATAAAGTGGAACTACTTCTATTTTTAATTCTAAGATTATGATATTTAAGCCTTCAGAGTTGGAATTACTAGTACAACATTGCACACACGGTAAGTGTTAGCCTGCATTCAATTCCCACCATATGAAATAACCTCATTCTATTTGATAACTAAATACTAGCACTCAGTCTACTAATTCTAGGAAAATTTCCCAAAATTATTGTGCACACTCTAATAATATTTCACTTTATCTTTCTTAGAATATAGGTAACTAAGCTGGATACCGGTGGCTCACTCCTACAATGCTAGCTACTCAAGAGGCTGAGATCTGAGGATTGTGGTTCAAAGCCAGCTCGGGCAGGACAGATTGTGAGACTCTTATCTCTAATAAACCACGAGTAAACTGGAAGTGGCACTGTGTTCCAAGTAGTAGAGCTCTCGCCTTGAGTAGAAGAGCACAGGGACAGTACCCAAGCCCAGAGTTCAAGCCCCATGACCAACAACAACAACAAAAAAAAAAGAAAATAAGTAACTGTAATATGAAAACTCCAAGTTTATTAACAATTTATACCTCCCTGGTGAAAGGAACTGATGAACTATAACATTCTTGATTTCTAGCTCAAAATAGTAGAAACCATATTTTATCCCTTCTCTCAACACTGCACTGCCTGGGGACCCCATCTCTGGCTAACACAGTCTTACTGAAAGAATGACCTGCCCAATTCCTCATGGAAACACTGCAAGTCTTTTGGAGCAATCGTTTCCACATTGTAGCTCACCTAAATTGTTTATCATTAGAAGTATTGTGATTGCTTTTTATACCCAACGTTTTGAGAGAAATGTACTACTTTAAAATGTTATTAAAGAAAGACTGATATAAAAATCACTTTTGACCCCAGATAAATATTTTACCTTTCATATACCCAAAAAGGCAGTCTGATATATCATTAATAGTAGGAACGAGAGTTTAAAAATCATAGACACCAAGACCTAAGTATGAATTAAACACTCTCCAACTTGTGAATACAATTGGTTTAAAAAGACATCAATACTACTGCATTTTTAATTCCCTATGATAATGAAATTGATTCCCTATGATAATGATAATGATAAACTATTAACACTTAAAAATAACTCATTTTCTTGGGAGTAGGACACAAAACACAAGGTTAATCCTACCACATTTAAAAAGACCTTTATTTATACTCAAAACTCACTCATAACTATAGATTCTAAAACTAACTGAAGTACAGAGACACAAAGGATATCATTTAATTGCATCATGTTCATTCAATGGACTGTTAATAGAAAACAAAGTTATACTAGTAATTAGCTTACCGAATTCACTTACATTTTTTATTCTATTCCATTTACTTTGATAAAAACTGGGTTTTCATAAAATGACCCATAAAAAAGACTATAAACCCACTTACATTTTCAGATCTTAACAATATTTATTTCAGAAATTTTAGCTCTACAGTCAATGAACTGAAATAATACTAAAATATTCAAAGGATTTTCAGAAATTGAAAGACTTGCTCTGGGCTGTTATGTATATTGGAAAAGATATTCAAAAAGCCTTATTTGTTAAAGTTGCCATAGTTACTCCCACAAAAGAGCCATTAGTTAAGATCCCTGTGCATGTACAAAACACCTTCAAATGCATCCACAATCTGTACATGCACATCCTTTTTGTTTATTCGTTTTTGAAAGGAATATCTAACAAGCATATCCACAATACTTATTTTCAGTCAATAAGATGGGATCTTCAAACGTAATATGGGTTTGATTATCTCTTAGTGAGAATAGATATGATCTTGTAAAGAAAGTTATTTTCAACAGAAATCCGGAAAGGGTTTATCCAACTTGTGTTTCACAGGAATAACCAGAGAGTAATACCTGTTTGGTCAAGTCGGTCCAAATCGCTCCATGAATGTATCTTAAAAGTATAACCAATTTAAGAAGTCAAATATGTATTGTGTACTGACAATCATCTTACAGCAAAATAACTTACGACCTAATTATGTCTGTATCTTCTTACACAACATACAATAAGAGCTGAAAGCGATCTCTTTATCTAACTTAATGTTATAAATGTTTGATTATGATGACGTTATTATTAGACAAGTAATATGTACAGAAGGGTGGTTCCACTGAAATGACATGACAGAACACTGGTATATAAAAACATTCCAACACAGTTAGCTCTTTTCAGCCTCACCGTGTCCACATTGGCAAGCAACATTGCAACAGCACATGCACACATATACACATGCACACATGTTTGCACATGTACACACACATATACATGCATGCTAAATTCATGGTTTATTGTACAAAAAAGTTCAAATAAAATGTTAGTGATTAGGACAAATGATAATATGCCTTATTAAAAAATAATTCATAAACCATCACCACACGTTACATTTTACCTGCCTCTCCACATGTGACCACTTAATTTATTTTTAATTAATTAATTACGTTAATGATTCATTTGTTTGGTGCTAATACTAGGGCTTGAACTCAGGCCCTGGCTTTGTCCCAGAATTTACTTTTTGTTTCAGTTTTCTCAAGGCTAGCATTTTACTGCTTGTACCACAGCTCCATTTTTAGCTTTTGCTGGTTATTTTCAAATCAGATTCTAATGGACTTTTTTTTCTTGGTCTGCTTTCAAAACACAATCCTCAGATTTCATCTCTCTGATTAACTACTACTAAAGACATAAGCTATCAGTGTGGCTTCTACTTTTTCCTCTATAGTTATCTATTGCACTTACTTAGATAGTAATTTAAAACTTAGAGAATAGAAGCAAGATGAACAGTGATGATACTGTCCTGTCAGAAATTCAAGTTAGTAATATAAATTTATTCTTAAGAGCATACACAAACAATACCATGATATAGTGTAAGAGAACTCATTATTGAACATATGACCTTGAAGAGCTTTCTGATAGATCCATTATTTGTTAGTACCCAACATTAGAAAAATGTCTGAGGCATTGGTAAAATAGAAGTCCTTTGCATGACTACATACATTCCTTGTTTTTTAAAGACACTTGCTTTCATCTAAAAAGGAGGCTTGTCTATTGTCCTCATGTGATTTTGATGACTTAACATGCTTAGTGAGAAGGTCAAAATGTATTAGTAGTCCTTAACTATCAATTCACATTTTTCTTCTTGTAGAATATAATGATCAAATCAATAGTTCAGAATCAGCAAGCAATAGTTCAGAATCATGCTTCCAGTGCAAGTGGATCACCAGTAAGAAATCCTCAATACCAATTTCCACAAAGTTTTTTCACAGGTACAATCTCCCTGCCTTCTCTGCTGCTATACTACCTTCCTATTCCTTCATTGTACAGGAAAAGTGTGATTTAACTGATTTCAGTCAGTTCTGTTACTAGAATTATCAAGGACTTAGTTTATTGTCTGTAATTTGGTCAAAGTTATATCTCGTTATGTAGGCTACTAAAAATGTGTTTACTAATTTCAAGTAAATACATAAATTCTATTTCCATCTTTTTTAAAAACTAAATTTTGTTTGCTCTATAAATTGATCAGAGGCATGGATTTTGTGGCTAGATAGGTCATTGCACATCGGTCTCTTTCTCCCTTTCTTCATTCTCATAGATAATATGATTGCTCCATAATTATTCTAATTTATTTTGCTTTTATTTATTTGCTTGCCTCATTTCAGTTTTTGCTCTGCCATTTCCCAAATCATTTATATAGAAGGCATTATTTCCTATTTTCTCATTCCTAGAATAAGCTTCACATGAAGACATCATTGATCCTCATTTTCAGTGTGTACAATTGAATATGGAGGAACATCTTTCCTCTACTCTCCATCAATTCCCTACTCTCCAGCTAGAATAATTTCGAATAGTAAAATTGGAAAAAAAGAAATTAAATCATGGTGAATAAACAGATGCAGAAAATTCACAGGATATTTCTGACCAGTTCAACCAATGTGAACTATTAGGGAAATACATGGCCATCTCATTCCCACTGGCACTCAAAATCTCTGGTTAGGCAATTCTAAGGAATATGAGGAACAAGACGAAAAAGTAAGGAATGTTATCAATTAGAGAAAAAAATGGAGAAAGATCCAAGCAAATTTCTTCATTGGGCTGCCAAAAATATTTGGCTTACTACAGTGCAGAGACTTCTTTCCCAAAAAGGCCACTCATGTGAATAGTAGGGATGACGATTAGTATACCCCTCTTCATTGAGAGCCTACAGTGGACAGTTAGACATTGTCAGTGAGTTTGTGTCTCTATTGGCACATGCAATAACTGTGGCTGACTGGACACCCCTGCACAGTGCATATTTGTGGAATAATACCAGAGTGGCTTCTTTCTTACTTCATCATGATACAGATACCAATGCCCAAACTAAAGGCCTCTTGACCCCCTTACATCTTGCTGCTGAGAATTGAGATAGCAAAGATATGCTGGGTCTCCTTTTGTTGAACCATTATATAAAACCAAGCCTGAAGAACAACATAGAAGAAACTGCATTTGAAATTGCCAAAAGGATAAGCATGTATCCCTTCCTCTATGAAATTGTGGAAGGCTGTACAAATTGTTCACCTAAGTCCTAATGGTCGGGTTAAGTTTCTTAAATTTCAAAAATGCAAGTCCATGTTTTGTGTCCCTACAAAATATTTTCACAATACAAACAAGGGCAATATCCCCTTTTTTTAATGGTCGATCATGGGGTTTGAACTCTGGGCCTGGGAGCTATCTCTGTGCTCTTCAGCTCAAGGTGAGTGCTCTACCACTTGAGCCATAGCTCCACTTCCAGTTTTCTAGTGGTTTATTGGAGATAAGAGTACCGTACCACAGACTTCCTTTCCCAGGCTGGCTTTGAACCATGAGCCACCAGTGCCCAGCAACACCAATATTTTACTGTAAATATGGATTCCGTGGAATTCTTCCAAGTGAATTGCCTGCATTGGATGTCAAAATGTATTCAATAGTTTTTGTATACATGTATAATGATTTCTTCAGAGTTTGTGATTTTTTAAATCAGAAATAATTTTAAATTACCTGTTGAAATGAGTAGGACAGAAACTAAAATATTTCTAGTGCTTGTCTGAAAAAGTATATTTTAAAATATTCTATATTCTATGTTTGCATAATGTTCATAATTTATTTTATTTTCTCCTATATATACTTTGAAATCTACATTACTTTATAATACATAAGTTCATTAATGTGTCCTTTCCAATTACGTTCCATATAGAAACAGTTTGATTCCTTTTTTTCTAGGTCTTAATATTATCTTTCTTTGGGATAAAATAACAATGTCTAATTTGAAGTTTTGTGAAGTTTATGCTATGTAAACGCCTTTCTGAGGTGAAGATTTAATACATTGATGTCAAACGAAATTTAATTATATGAATTACGTGTTTTGTTACACTTGTAATTTTGTAATCAACTTTTTAATAACTGTTTTTCATTTCTTGCATCTGAAGAATGAAAAATATGGAATGCTTCTCAAACTTTCATATTACCCTTGTGCAAGTGCCATGTTAATCTCTGTATTGTAATTTGAGTATAAGTGCTGCTGAATCATGTAGTATCTTCTAAATTTAAGTAGTTAATGATGCAATCTTTATACAGGCTTATATCTATGGGTGCCTACTTGAAAACAAGGAAACCTTCTTGTTCCTAACAATGCTATCAATCTTATTTCCATAAAATTCTGTGAATAGTGGAAAAATTGCTCACATTTGCAATTTTTTTTTGTCATTGACTATCTTAAGTCTTTTTATTTGGAATTTGATTGTACTCTCAATTATTCATAGATAGGTCCAAAGGTGATGGCTTTTTCAAGTACTATGAATCCAACTTAATTAGCTTTGTGGACCTAATGGATTCAAAGTAAGCATTGCTTAAGAGCTACTTCTAATCTTCTTTAGCTGACATTTTCCCAAATGAGGTGTTACTGGCACAAACGTCTACCTGAGCCTTTACCCTTCTTCCATGTGGGAACAGACCAATCAGAATATGTTACCCTGACAGCATCGATTGTCTTACTGGAACAAAACTAATCATGGTTACAAGGGATCATAGAGAGACAAACAGTTCAAACAGAACTGTTCAGACTAGAAGGTATTTTATAAGAATATAGTTGTTTATTATACCTTCCATTTCAAAAGTAACTAAAGCCAAGAAGGTGAAAAA
>NW_027203363.1:0-82809 GCF_024711535.1 Dipodomys merriami
CTTTATGGTAGTTAATTGGAGGTAAGAATCTCATGGACTTTCTATCTTGGGCTCATTTTAAACCACAGTCTTTAGACCTCAGTCTCCTGAGTAACTATGATTGCTGGTGTGAGCCACTGGCAGCTAGCAAAACATCTATTAGTTGTCCCAATTAAACATGTGGAGCAATAGGTAATTTGATACTGGTGATACTCAGATAATGATTCCTCTACTTGTTCTTTTCTGGTGTTATGACTAGTGTGATAATGCTTGCTCAGGTTTATATCACTGTGCAATCATTGCTCCATTTTGTTCAGTAAACAGCTTTTCATGACAGGAGAACTGTGAGAGGAGAATATGGGATGAAAATTTTATCTGTAATACTTGTGGCCTGGCAAAAGCTTCTCAGAATGTTTGCAAGCAGAAATAAGAGTCCACTTCGGCCGAATAAAATGAAAGACACACACCTGACATAGAAGCAGTGCCAGAGAAGGACAAATGGGAAAACTCATCCAGGCTCAGAGTGAAGCAATAGTATGAGTTGTTCAGGTGCATGAAAATTTGTGAAGATTTTCTTTCTAACCATGGAGAGATCATTCAATGCTGGCATTTACAATATGTTCCAGGCTCATATCTGTTTAGGACTGTTTCCTCTGAATCATCTTGATAAAGACAGAAATGAGAATGTAACAATGGAACCTAGTTATGTTTTCTGAATGAGATTTCATCTCTTTCACAAATCAAGTAAGGGTTGTAATGAATGACTTGGATTTCCTGAGAGAAATTCATGTTTGCTTCCTTGTTTCTATTAAGCTTCTCAAGTGAATAACTTTAAATTTGTAAGCTGTTATTATAACAAATATGAAATATTTTTTTATGTTTCTAGGAGGCACCCAGGTTCCTTTTAGATAGAAAATATTATCTGGCTTCCAACCAAAATCTTTACATCTCAGCCTCCAGAGTAACTAGGATTGCAGGCATCAGTCACCTCTCCTAGCTGAGACAAATATTTTTGGTATGGAAAATCACTATGATATAGAACATGAGGAATGAAGAATTTAGACTAACAAGGAATATTTTGAAAACATTAACAAAACTGAAGTTATCACAAACTTGCCTGATTCAGTGAGGAGAAAAATGAGAAAGAAGTTACAGAGGCAGAGAAGTGGAGACTAAAGAGAAGTGAATGAATAGTTCTTTGTTAGCAGAGCTACTGAAGATTACTTTTTAAGAAAATTCAGCTTGGTATACAGGTACATGTCAATAATTCTAACTACTTATGAGCTAGAATCTGGAATGTATAGGAGGTTTGCAGTTGGTATGGTAAAAGTATAATACTGGGACTTCAATACTTAAAACACAATGGTGCCACATGGTTATAAGAGAGGCAGTAGTAGGAGGGTCATGATTTGAGGCTAGCCTCGGCAGTTAATAAGAAACTATCTGAAAATCAATCTAAAGCTAAACAAAGTGCTAGGTATATGATTCAATAGCAATTATCCAGCAAGTTTGAGGCCTTGAGTTCAATCCCTTCTCCTGAGAAAAAGAGACAAGAAAAAGGAAGAAAGATTATAATACAAATTTCAAGATATTTCCTGTGGAACTTTCTGCTATAATTTCCTTCCTCAATTGCCTTAAAATGTTTACGAAGTCACTTACAGAAATGACTACCATCATTTGGGGAAATCACAGGAAAGTCTTTGCAACCAGCTTTGTAACAGGACAATTTTGTCAAGCAGATTTCAATGAGGTGAAAATGAGAGATAATGGGCTCATGAAATTGCACTTCATAGCTATGTGTCAGAATGTGAGGAGCTCATAAAGAGAATTTATTTCTCAAGAGAAGAGGAGGATTGAGTTGATTTATCAACTTGAAAAATTACGGTAAATTCTGTTGGTATTTGGGATACACTTTCAAGCAAGGTGTTAAGCCAATAAAATTATGGTTGAGATTTTTTAAATATTTTTTATTGTGAGTGGTTGAGATTTTTATAAAAGCTGTAAGATAATTTTTCATAGATTTTTATCGAAACTATTCAACAATTGTTGGATAAATCACAATAATGCAAATATGTGTTCTGTGTCATCTGATGGTGTTACCTATCTCATCATCTAGGGTTGGAAGAATGTTATCTTCATTTTAAAAATGCAGAAATGGAGGGACGAGGAGAATTGGTGTGTTTCTGAAGGGTGATGTGTAAATGACAATTGAGACTGAGCAGAACCAGAATCCAGGGCTCAGATTCAATTCATGATTTGGAAACCCCGTGACTATACTAATATCTAAAACTCTTGTGCTAGCTGGGTGACATTGGACATGTTTCTTAGAGTTGTCATGTGTTGTTGTTTTTCCTGTAAACACATAAAAATATTAGTGTTTTCTAGAATTAAAGAATATACCTTGGGAAGGTGGCTCAGTGTTAGAGCACTTGCCTTGCATGCCTGAGGCCCTGGGTTCTATTCTTCAGCACCACATAAGCAAAAAGAAAAAAAAAGCTGGAAGTAGCATGTGGTTCAAGTGGTAGAGAGCTAGCCTTGAGCTAAAGAGCTGAGGGACAGCATCCAATCCCAGAGTTCAGGCCCCAAGAAAGGATCCCCCCCAAAAAATATACCTTTTGTGAAGTATTATGCACAGAACATGAAACAAGAATTCCATGAATTCTGAAGTTCTTTATGTATTTCCCTTTAAATTATTATTTTTAAGTCTCAAGATAGTGAAATTACTAACATTCGTTACATTGCAAAAAGCATTATCTGAACCCATTTGGAAGAATTTCTACAACAGTATTGTAATGTATGGGTTTTTGATGTGCTTATTTGCCTTTTCTATGTATCTGCTTAATTGGGTTATTTATTGTATGATTCATGTATTTAAGAGTTCTTTATATAATATGAATAAAAGCTATTTAACAAGAATTTTGTATTTTGCTTCATTATATTAGCAAAAATGCTTTCTATGTGTTTGAATAGAAATGGATGACATCTTTGCCTGATTTCGGAGCAACTGGGAATACTTTCATTCTAATGCAATACTCTTTATCAGATCAAGAAAGTTCCCATATAATAATTTTGACAAATTTTTACCATTCTGCTAGTTTGAAAAGAGCAGATTTATTTTAGGGTCACAGCAGGGAATTCCCCTGTGATCAGTGTCCTCTACAGTCATGGAACCACTCTTTGCAAACTGCTGATCATAATGGAAGCAAATTTTTGCTTGTTAGGACTATCAAATTTTTGGCCTATGTACTCAAGATGTTTTCCCAGGAAACAAATCCACACGTAGAAATTAGATCATCACAGCTGTTTGAAATGGCATTAGCAATATATATTTGCATTATTGATGTACCATACCGCTATATAATACAGTTTGTCACAAAACAGTTTGTGAAAGAACAACCAAATGTATAACCTAGAATCTGGGTATAGCAGTAAACTCTAGATGATTTTCTCATACTTTCAGATTTTTCGTAAACATAAATAATAAAAGCCAAATGAGGTGGTTTATACCTATAATCCTAGCTACTCTGAAAATAGAAACGTGGATAGTCGCAGTTCAAGGTCAAACTGGAAAACATACAAGACACCTCCATCTCAATCAATAAAATCTCGGTGTGCCAATGTGTGGATGTCATTCTACCTATTACTGGACATGCAACTAGGAAGTTCAGTATATAGGTAGCTTAGGAATAAACAATGCAAGATTCTATATCAAAAACAAAGCAAAAATTGCTTGATACGGCATGATTCAAGTGGTAAGGTGACTGCCTGACAAATGCAAGGCTCTGAATTTGAACCCAAGTACTTACCCAAAAATATTAAAAGTAAATAATATGAATTAATTCTCTAAATAATGTATCTGCAAATATTGTATATTCATATAGACTTGATAAAATTATATTGGTGTTAATATGTCACAAAATAAAGTAACTGAAGTCTCCGTACGATACTTGTGAAATATTAATGTCATATTTGTGATGTATAATAGAAATATTTAAATAAATTGGAAAAAGGTTTCAAGGGAATTATGTGTGTTCTTACAACATCATAAAGATCCATACTAACCGCAATATAATTTAATGATATCTAGAAAACAGAAGTAAATATTGAATGTTTACATTAAAATCTAGTCTGCTCCCAAGCTTAAGATGAAATATACCTTGCTAATTAGGAGGCAGAGATTTAGAAGACTGATATCATGGACGGTTTTGACAAAAAAATCGTAAAAAAACTACAAAAACAAAGAAAGCTAGATATTGTGTAATTTTCCTGTTATCTCACGATGTGGAAGCCATAGGTAAGAGATCATTGCTCAAGGGAGGCTTGGCCTGAAAAATAATCTAAAGTGGTTAGAGCCGTAGCAATTTCAAGCACCAGTAGTGCCAAAGGAAAAAGAAAAGTAGAAAACAGAAAATGAAAGGAATGGATAAAAAGAAACTATTTGCTCTTCATTCTTGGTTTCATTTCATTGGATACAAGAATTGACAGTATTTTGTTTACTGTTTTAGGATTCAGGCCTCTCTAATATAAAAGCATTTATTTCAAGTAAATATTGTATTATTACTATTTATTAACTTATTATTAGACCTTTAGGTTTGGAGATTGAAATCATGGCTTTGTATATATCAGTCTAGTTCTACAACTTAGCTGTACCCAAGCTCTTTTGTATAGTTTTGAAAATTGTTTATGAATTCTTCAATAGTTAGCTATTATACTTTTCATCTTATATTTTCTCCCACGTTTTCTCCTATGTATTTTGATTTGTGTTGAAAACTCCTCAATTTTATCTTCTGAACTTAGAATTTTGCTTTTGAATTTACAGAGAAGTCAGTTATTTGTGACATCTTTTAAAATTATATACAGATATATGTATTTCATATATATGATTAATTCTTAGAGTTCATTGCAATAAGCAACATTTGTCTGGTCATATGCATATAGCTATTGAGCCATTGTGATCCTCTCCTAAGAATAGCGTCCCTTGTTCTTGCCATGTGAATGCTTAGAGTGCTGTTAATCATATCCAAGTGTAATTATTTGTGTCTTACTATCTATCGGATTTACATGTAGATTTATGGGCATATCCAGTTATTAGAAAAGAGGAAAACCATGTAGCATATATTTAATTGGATCTGGCTTATTTCACTTAATAGCATTTCCCCCCCAGTCTTTCCATTTCTTCAGAATGGGGTAATGCCATTCTTTCCCATGGAAGCACATAATTCCATCAATACAACAGAATTGAAGTTCCAGAAATGAATCCACTCCTATAGGCACATAGTCTTTGATAAGGAAGCCAGAAACACAGGATGGAAGAAAAACAGCCTCTTCAAAAAATTGGTTTAACTGGCTGTACACAGAAAAATGAAATTAGATCATTTTATATCCTCCTGCACCAGAATCAATTCCAAATGGATTGAAGCGCTCAATGTAAGTCCAGATGCCTTAGGAATCTTACAGGAAGAGTTAGGGGAAACATGAGGGCTCCTTAGCATAGGTCAAAATTTCCAAAAGAAGTCTGGATAAATGGGATTACATCAAACCAAATCAATCATTTGTCAGACTCAAAAGCCATGAAAAAAAGAGATAGTGTAGCACAGATTTATTAGGTAACAAACCTACAGATGAGAGCCTCAGCCAATGGTAAACCCTTTCTCCCTTTTCTAACTAGGTTATTTATAGTGGGTTTACATGAATATAAGTGATTTCTGATGGGGATTAGTCAGAAAACAACTAATGCTAAGACAGAGATAGTATGTGAAATGAGTTGTAGCTGGAGAAAGGGAGGGATTAAGGCACGGGTGTCTAGTTAAAAGACTTGGCTTGGTGCCAGCTAAGTAAGGTATAGCTGCACAAGGGAAGGCGGGTAAAACAGAAGTGGTTATAAACAAAAGCATTGATCTGAAGCCTCAAAATAAGGATCTCAGTCTGTGTGGACCAAACAATCTCTAACAATAAGTTTTATTTAAATTAACAAACACGATTTTAAATTTTTGCAGAGTGGGATGGTTCATAGTCAAAGGCAATTTCTCCTGTGTCAGGTATGTCCAAGCTACTCTTTCACATGTTACCCAGTAGCCAGGTTTCAATGCAAATGACTACAATGAGATTGTACAAATGAGGCTGTGACTTTTCCCTCTCATGAATCAAAATTCTGTCAAATGATTTCTGTCTTCCAGAATGATCTTCTGTCTTTCTCAGGATCTTTTTTACTATTTTGTCTTCATTATTGATAATCATAGTACATTTTGTTGTTGTCTTGTGTGTATATGTCATTTGTAGGGCTTGAACTCGATGTTTAATGGTCTCCCTTGTACTTTTTGCTCATGGCTGATGATACTCTATTCTTGAGTCACATGCTCACCTTCTGTTTCTTGCTGGATAATTGGAGATAAGTTTTCACATTTTTGTCTGTTTGGACTGACATTGAACTAAAATATTCAGGTCTCAGCCCTCTGAGTTCTAGGATTGTACACATGAATGGCTAACACCAATCTTTGCTTTACTGTTATTTTAATTATGTGGTAGAGGAAAGTGGAAATATATTTGTGTTAAGTGTGCAATTTTCAAATACAAGTTTGTATCAACTTGATATAACTGTTATTAATTTTAACAGTTAAATCAATGAGTATCAAACATTCCCACAGAAATATAATTGAAAACAAAAGGCATAATTGTTTTCTTAAAAAATCAATGAAGCCAAAAATTACTTTCACTTTACAAATCATGTTTTATTTAACTTAAATTAGCAGACTTCTTTGAATAAAAGTAAATATATTAATTATATACCACAAGAAACAAAGTTATTATAGTTAAGAATAGATATTTCATCATACCCAGAAGATACGTTTTAGTGCATTCTCACTAAAAAGAAATGTTACATGCACAAATTAATGGATATGATGGAGCTTATCATTACACAATATAAATAAATGGGATTACCACTCAATACTTTATAAATATGTAAAAAATAATTATATATCTAGGAGCCAGTAGCTCATGCTTGTAACCCTACCTAGTAAGGAGGCTGAGAGCTTAGAATCATGGTTCAAAGCCAGCCTAAGCAGTCAAGTCGACGACTCTCTTATCTCCAATGAGCCACCAAAAAAACTGACAGTTGTTCAAGGGGTACAGCACTAGTCTTGAGCTAAAGAGCTGAGGGACAGTGTCCAGGCCCAGATTTCAAGCACCACAACCGACTAAAAATAAACAGTTAAAATAAATATTTTGACATAAATGTTAAACTATGTATTGTAAAAATTTTAAATCCTCACTAGATATACTAGTTTATATAAATATAGAGAAGGTTTTTCTGGACTTAGTTGTCATTGAATTTTGTAAATCACATATTTGTCACTCAATTCATATTTTTATGTTTATATACTTATATACCATAAGAATAATTAAATGATATGTTTTAGGCAGTGCTGTTTTAGGAATTTCCCTTGGCTTTTTAACATTAACCCTTCTACCATAAAATCGATATACCCTCCAACCTTATCAGAGTTTTCATCTCATTGGAGCAGAGAAGTATAAGCTATAATCATTGTTTGGAACAACTGTAACATTTTACATGAATTTCACTTAGTTTAAGATCCAAAACATTCAAGTCATCTTAACCATGCCAGTAATAGCAAAATGTCTTCTGGGCTTTGCAGTCTCTTCAGAGATGAAAATCTTTAATTATACATCTACTTTTTTTCTGCCTAACATCTTATATCTTAGCAAGATCTTTTGGGGTAACCCTCTGTTCCTGACTAGAAGACTGCAACAAAGGCAATAAGGAAAATACTTGAAAGCAATTAAAAAAGCCATCACAGACACTCCTGTAATCACGTTTCAATGAGAATATACATTAAAGTAACACGTTTTTGTTGCATTTAAAGAGCAATAATTAAACTTTAATTAGCAGTGAAGGAGGTAACAGAAAACTGTGAAGACATCTTGACTTTGAACAATTCAATATAAGCGTAATGGATTTATCTTGTTTTTCTACGGAGTTGCCAAAATAATAGAGAGCAACACCCTAAGGCAGGAAAACACCTAAGCCAAAGCAGCAATCTTTTGTCTATAAAATAATCGTGAGGGTTTGACTCTTCCAAAGTCTGGCTTGAAAAGAGGAAAGTGTATTTGCTTTGGAGTGAACAATAAAAAATATAAAAATCCTTTATTAATATTTTACATATCTTGACTAGGACCTCTCATGTTGGAGAAGAGGAAAGGTATGAAAAATTTCAAGATTGTTTGATTATTCCTGAAGATCATTCTTATTTATCAGCTGTAGCCTGGGTTACACTTAGTATCATGCTTGTTTAAATTTAGAAGCATTATTTGTTTCTGGGTTATAAGCTGCAAAGCCTTGGCTATTAATAAAGGGTCATTTCCTAAGAGGTGAAAGTTGCTGTGAAAACAAACCTAAAATATCAAAGACAGCATCGTGGAAACTATTTTCTAGCTATATGACAATATGTGGTGTAAATTTGTTTCGCATTGTTCCAGGGACTCATTTTTGTTACCTTCTTTTTCACCATCTAGTGTTGCAATAATATTCTATACCATCCTGGGATGACTATGACTTTACTGGATTCTCTAATTTCTCTGTTTCTGTTTTACCTTTTTTAATTACTTTAGAAACTCTAACTCAACATGACATAAATTATCTTTATAATATTAGCAAACAGATTTAATTTCCATAATCTTACCCTAGCCTTCTACATAACTTTGGTACTTAGTGATCCCCAAATGTGAAAATTAAGATAGGGAGCTTCTTATTTATATATTATTTAGTATTTCAAGACTTCATTAATGCAAGACCCTTAGTAGTATGTACATCATACAGGTGTACTAAGCTGGTGGCAATTTTTTCTTATTCTCAGAAATTAGGAAATGTGGTGTCCCTGTAGTTACATTAGGAAAAGGCTGTAGTTGAATTAATTTACTAAACCAAATCTGCTGTAAAGTATTTCTACAAGTTATTTGGCTTAAATAATCCGTATTTACCATTTTACAGTTCTAAAGGACAGAAATCTAAAAGAAGTCTCACTAGATTAAAATAGAGACACCTACCGAGCTAAAATATTTTTTTTTTTTTTTGTCGGTTGTGGGGCTTGAACTCTGGGCCTGGGCGTTGTCCCTTAGCTCTTCAGCTCAAGGCGAGCGCTCTACCACTTGAGCTACAGCGCCACTTCCGGTTTTCTGGTGGTTTATTGGAGATAGGAGTCTCACGGTCTCTCCTGCCCGGGCTGGCTTTGAACCGTGATCCTCAGATCTCAGCCTCCTGAGTAGCTAGGATTACAGGCGTGAGCCACCAGCGCCCGGCACCGAGCTAAAATATTTTTCAAATGATTCTAGTGGAAAAGGCATTTATCTCCTGTTCTGCTTCCCAGAAATTCAGAATCTGGGTTGTTATTTTTTCATTTATATTCTAATGTAGCATCTTTACATCTTTCTGGTAGTTTTTACCTAATCATGTCCCTTTTGAACTATACCTGGGACTTTTTCTTTTTTTCTTTTTTTCTTTTTTTTGGGGGTCCAGTCGTGGGGCCTGAACTCTGGGCCTGGGCGCTGTCCCTCAGCTCTTCAGCTCAAGGCTAGTGCTCTACCACTTGAGTCATAGCGCCCCCTCCGGCTACTTTCTTTTTGCTTATGTGGTGCTGAGGAATCGAACCCAGGGCCTCACGCATGCAAGGCAAGCGCTCTACCACTGAGCCACCTTCCCAGCCCCTATACCTGGGACTTTTAACTACCCATTTGAGTATACTTCCCTGGTTAGCTTTGAACCATGATCCTCAGATCTCAGCCTCCTGAATAGCTAGGATTACAGGCATGAGCCACCAGTGCCAGGCTGATGAAAACTTTCAAAACCTGAAAAACAAAATCAAAACAGTTCTTAAGAAGTGGGAAAACCTCCCATGCTCCTGAATTGGAAGGATCCACATCGTGAAAATGGCAGTAGTTGCCAAGGCTATCTACAAATTCAAAGCGATACCTATCAATATTCCAACCTCATTCTTCAAGGAAGTAGAAGAAGCAATCCAAAAAATCATGGGGAGCAATAAAAGACCCCAAATAGCAAAAATGATTAAGAACAGAAAGAAAAGTGCTGGAAAAATATCAATACCAAATTTCAAACACTACTACAACATCATTGTAATCAAAACAGCATGATACTGACACAAGAACAGACTTCAGGAACAATGGAATATAATTGAAAATCCAGAAATGAACCTACAGACCTATAGCCATCTAATCTTCGATAAGTGAGCTAAAAATTAGAATGGAAGA
This sequence comes from Dipodomys merriami, assembly GCF_024711535.1. Classification (NCBI taxonomy): domain Eukaryota; kingdom Metazoa; phylum Chordata; class Mammalia; order Rodentia; family Heteromyidae; genus Dipodomys; species Dipodomys merriami. The sequence goes on from NW_027203363.1 coordinate 10,261, forward strand.
AAGACAGCCTCTTCAGTAAATGGTGCTGGCAAAATTGGTTAACTACTTTTAGAAAACTAAAGCTAGATCCTTATATATCACCCTGCAAAAGAATAAACTCCAAATGGATCAAAGACCTGGAGTCAAAGCAGACACTGAAAACATTACAGGATGGAATTGGAGAAACTCTAAGTCTCCTTGGTACAGGCCGAAATTTTCTTAAAAGACACCCAGAAACACAGCAAATCAAAGAAAGGTCGGACAAATGGGATTGCATGAAATTTCAGTTTCTGCATGGCAAAGGATGAAGCTAGCAAGATCAATAGAAAGCCCAAAGATTGGGAGAAGATCTTCACTAGCCATACAATGGACCAGGGTCTCATATCTAAAATATACCTGGAACTCAAAAAATAAATGTCCCAACAACAAATCCTCACAATAAATAAGTGGGCTAAAGACTTAAAGAGAAACTTCTCTGAAGAGGAAAGAAGGATGGCCAGTAGACACATGAAGGAATGCTCAACCTCCCTAGCTATAAAATAAAGGCAAATCAAAACATTCAGATTCCACCTCACCACAGTTAGTATGGCTATAATTAAGAATTCTAACAGCAGGTTGGTCTGTGGACAGAAAGGAGCCCTACTGCATTCTTGGTAGGCGTGTAAACTTCTTCAACCTCTTTGGAAAGTAGCATGGATATTCCTCAAAAGTCTCCACATAGAGCTCCCCTATTTCCCTGCAATCCCACTTTTGAGCATTTACCCAAATGATACAAACATGATTATTTTAAAGCTACCAGCACGAGTGTGTTTATTGCAGCATTATTTACCATAGGTAAGATATGGAACCAACCCAGATGCCCCTTAGTAGATGAATGGATTAAGAAAATATGGTATATATACACAATGGAATTCTATTACTCTATCAGAAAGAATGACATTGCCCTATTTCATAGGAAATGGAAAGACTTGGAAAAAATTAAGTGAAGTAAGCCAGGCCCAATGAAACATAGGTCCCATGGTTTCCCGTATTTGCAATAACGTATATTTTTGAGACAAGCAGAAACGGTCAGATAAGTTGATGTTAGGTGAAATGAACCCCAATATAAGTATTCAAATGTTTTTTTTTTTCTTTCTTGTGATTGTGTCTAACATTTATAAGATGATTTCTTTGTTGCTTTGTATGTCCCTCCCCAACAGTATAACCCCTGTTTTCACTGTATTTGATGTTGGTATAATTTGTGGAGGGGAAGGGAAAAAACAAACAGTTTAAATAGGGATACAGATGGACCCATTGCAACAATGAGGTATAAAAGTCGTTATGTTGAAAAATGAACTTTACCACTTTGGCCTGGGGGGAGGTAGGGGGACACGTGGTGGGGGGATGAGAATGGATGTGAATGGGAAACAGAGGAGGAGGCAACAATGCTTAATAAGAAATGTACTCATTACTTTGTTCATGTAATTGTAACCCCTCTGTACAGTATTTTCACAAATAAGAAAAAGAAATATACTATTCAGAAAATCATATATAGAATTAGGGGCTGGGAAGGTGTTTCAGTAGTAGAGCGCTTGCCTTGCATGCTTGAGGCCCTGGGTTTCATTTCTCAGCACCACATAAGCCAAAATAAAAAATCAGCAAGTGGCGCTGTGGCTCAAGAGGTAGAGCACTAGCCTTGAGCTGAAGAGCTGAGGGACAGCACCCAGGTCCAGGGTTCAAGCCCCATGACCGGACCCCAAAGAAATATATATAGAGAGAATTATAAGATATAAAAATACTTAAGATTCAGGATCATTGTAGCATTAACATTGTAGCATTAAAAAAATATGTACCCTGTATCTGTTGGATATATTTTCACTTCTGTTATAATGTCTTTGAATTATGAAAGGTGATCATTTGATGTTATCTGGTTTATTCTTGCTTTTTTTTAGCCACTAATGAGCATCCTGAGCATCGAGGATTACAGGCATGACATATTGGTGCATGTTTGTCTTTCAATTTTTAAGGGTTTTCCTCTTTCCTTTGAATTCAAACATTGTCCTGTCAGTAATTCTGCACATTCTCAGACTGTTGTTCTCAAAGAAGATAAGTATCTGTTTGATGGGTGATTGTCCTGTTCATTGTATTTGACATAGTTTTCATTGTTTCTATTGATTTGCCCTTCCTAATTATTTCATTTGATGATTAGAATATTTAATATATAGACTTTAGTTTTGCCTCTATGGAGATTGTAGAAGTCATGTCAAAATAATGGTTTAAAAGATTCTTATAGAGACAGAATTGTGAACTTTATACATAAAAATGAAAAAAAATGGTCTTTGTTTCTATGAAGAAATTTTAAAAATAGGATTTAAATTATATGGTAATATATTTTAAATGCCATATGAACAAAAAATATGATAATCAGCAAAATTTTCTCTAGGTGACTGTCCCATTTATTCCCCCACCCCACCTTTCCCTGTTCTGGAGCCTAGAAAGGAAAAGGAAAATTTGTGTTGATTATTAAAGAGTGTGAATTTCTCAAACTAGCTTTTTAGAAGCTCTAGAGGGTTGGGATGTAGAACTGTGTTGGCCAAGAAGAAGAAGGAGGAGGAAGAGGAGGAGGAGGAGTGGGAGGAGGAGGAGGAAGAAGAGGAGGATGAAGAGGAGGAAGAAGAGGAGGACGAGGAGGAGGAGGAGGAGGAGGAGGAGGAGGAGGAGGAGGAGGAGGAGGAGGAGGAGGAGAAGAAGAAGAAGAAGAAGAAGAAGAAGAAGAAGAAGAAGAAGAAGAAGAAGAAGAAGAAGAAGAAGAAGAAGAAGAAGAAGAAGAAGAAGAAGAAGAAGAGGGAGAAGAAGAAGAAGAGGGAGAAGAGGAAGACAAAGAAGATGAAGAAGATGAAGAGGAGAAGGAGGAGAGGAAAAAGAGGAGCAAGGAGGAGGAAGAAAAAGAAAAGGAGGAGGAGGAAGAAGTACAGAATCAAATTTATCCAGATTTTATTTGATGAATATTTATGGCAAAATAAGAGGTTCAAGTTTCATTTTGATCTTTACAGTAGTTCCTGTTTAGCCTCTGGATATACATTTCAAGTGGATACGTGAAATCAATGAAGTACTTTAGAGAGTTAACCCTCATTATCCAGAATTTCCACATCTAGGTGATCAATCAACCAGAAATTTAAAATATTCAGGAAAAAATGTTCCCCAAACATTCAATATAGCAACTATTTATATATTGTTACATGTATGTTGGTAATAGATATAACCTTGACGTGATTTAAAGTGTAATTTACTTTGTATGACATACTATGATATTTTCTATATGGGACTGGAGCCTATGCTGATTTTAGTATACTCAATCAGTTCTGGAAGCAACACTGTAAATACCTAGATGACCATTTTATGATTTTACCCAAACAAATATAGCTACAATGAAGCTTCAGGTATAAATTAGGTACAGTAAGAGAATTATAACAGTAGCTAATAAAAATAGAAAATTTTTAACAATATACTGTAAAAAAAAAAAGTAATGTGAAATGGATATGTAAATGCATACCTGTAATTCCAGGAAACAAGACTAGGCAGGAAAATAATCAAAGAAATATACAGTGAAACTTTAGCTCCAAAAGAACCCAAAAAACAAAATGAAGGTATTAAGTGAATGTGGTCTCTTTTAAATTATGAGATGTTTTTCCATTAATCTTTTCAGAGCACAGTTGAGAACTGGTAACTTGTTGGGTCTTTGTCCATCCCACGAAAGACAGACTGGGTCTGAGGAAAGGTAAGTGCGTTGCTTGCCCATTCTCCACACTCCCTCAGCCTGGGGGACAATCAGACACAGCGGGGAGCCAAGTCAAGAAGGAAGAGAACTCGTTTATTAACAGAGAGCAGCCCTTTTTAAAGCCAAAAATGCTGGTGGTATGGCAGGGGAGGAAGAGGAAACAATCAGTGTCAAAGTCACACCCTACCATGCACCTAAGCTTTCACGGGCGGATTACACACTGAATGTAAGGTAAATTGGGCTCTACCCACTCACCTCCCTCTCAGCACCATCTTTGTGCTCTGCAGTAACTAACTACAGAAGGGGGAATTACAGTGAAGGTGACTACTGTATAACTGTTTTGTGAAGAGAAAAATATACCTTATTTAAAGGTTCTTTTCTGACAAGAAAAACCATGCACAATTCTATTGCCTTTTTCTGAAACTCTAAGATATTTTTCCCCTCCCAACTAACCATCTTCCCACCTGGGTGCTGGAAAGGACAAGCACTCCCAAACTAGCTTAGCTGTGCCATCGAGTCTTTCCAGGGCAACAATGCTTGATAAGAAATGTACTCATTACTTTGCTCAGGTAATTGTAACCTCTCTGTATGGTACTTTCACAATTAAAAAGAAAAAGCAGAAGTACAAACATGATTTATTCCTGAACAACCAAGCTTTCTGTAGCCTATTTCACTCTTCCTATTTTGCTCCCAGACGCCCAGAAGACCCTGGTTTGAAGACATATTCTGTATTGTCAGGTGTATGAGATAAATGACTTCTTTAGAAGAAAATGTGAATTTGGAGATTGAAATTGAGAAGAGAAATCAAACTATTCCATCTTTTTTACTAAGGACTAGAAAAAAATGATATGTGCTTACATGCTGAGAGTAAGCAACTTTTGCCACCTGTGGTAATGAATTTAATTTTGATGCTGTTGTGAAATGTGTCCTGAATCCTAATTCCTTATTTTCTGAGAGCACCACCTCTTCAGAAATTCTGATTTGTACTGTGAATATTTACTTCCTGTAAAATGTAGTTGCTTGGATATTTTGATTTTGTGAAAGCTTGGTTAGTTTGATATTGTTCTCTCAGTTGAATTATAAGCAAGTAAAAATGAATTGAAACTGATTAAATGAAGTCCTTTCTGCCCATTTACTCTGGTACAGATTTCTTTGATTTAGGAAATCTACATTTTAAGTCATTCTGGATGACTAACTAGGTCTGTGTATTTGGATGAGTCAATAAGAATTGCAGACTTTGCCACATTGATTTTGGAGCAAAAAATTACAGCTGGTAACTGGGCAATGATTCAGAAGACAGCTGAGGCTGAAGCCATGAGCCCTCCTGATTGTGTTAAGCTCGCAATCTCTTCTAAAACACCCTTCACTCCCCATTGAGTGGTTTCATTGTCTATCCAAAAAGGTTTCTGGAGCTTCATCTTATGCTGACCTCCTAGTATGCCAACATAAGGGGAGTCAAAGCAAGCAAGCCAGATGTGGCAGAGGGATTTTTTTTGGTAGGTTGTGGGGCCTGAACTCTGGGACTGGGCATTGTCCCTCAGCTCTTCAGCTCAAATCTAAAACCGCTGATCTAAACAACTGCATAGATCAAGTAGATTTAACTGACATCTACCAAATAATTCACCCAGCAGCAACAGAACACAAGTTTTTCTCTGCAGCACATACAACATTTTCCAAAATAGACCACATTTTAGGTCACAAAGCAATCTTGTCCAAATTCAGAAACATTGAAGTTATACCTTGCATTCGCTCACACAACAAGGGAATAAAATTAGAACTCAACACCAAAAACCACCAAAGAAAGTCCTCTAACACATGGATGCTGAACAACACACTGTTGAATCACCAGTGGGTCAGGGAAGAGATTAAAAAGGAAATTCAAATGTTCATGCTATTCAACAAAAATGAGCACACAAATGAACAGCTCTTCTGGGAAAGAGCAAAGGCAGTACAGAGAGGAGAGTTTATAGCTTTGAGTTCCTATATCAACTAATTGGAGAGATCTAAAACCAATAATATAATGAGACATCTGAACCTCCATGAAAAAGAGCAGCAAGATAAACCCTAATACAGGAGATGGAAAGAAATAATTAAAATTAAATCAGAATTAAATGAATTAGGATCCAAGAAGGCCATAGAAAGAATCAACAAAAGAATGAGTTGGTTCTTCAAAAAAATTAACAAAATTGACAGGCCCTTAGCAAATCTTATCAGAAAAAGAAGAAAACTCACCCAAATATATAAACTCAGAGATGAGAATGGAAACATCACCACAGAAACAACCAAGATTCAGAACATTATAAGGGAATACTTCTCAAAACTATGCTAATAAGTTTGAGAACTTGGCAGAAATGGACCTTTTCATTGCAAATATTGACATGCCGAAACTAAACCAAGATGAGTTAAAACATTTTAACATGCCCATATGAAACATTGAGATAGAAACTTCAATAAGAGCAGTCCCATTTAAGAAGAGCCCAGGACCAAAAAGATGTGCAGCAGAATTTTATAAGGCTTTCAAAGAAGAGCTCACACCAATAGCCCCTCAATGAAATTGAAAGAGAAAGTGCACTACCGAACTCACTCTGTGAAGACATCATAACCCTCATCCCAAAACCAGTCAGGGACTCATAAAAAAAGAGAACTTATAGACCCATTTCTTTGATGAACATTGATGCAAAATTCTGAACAAAATTTTGGCCAATCGACTTCAGCAATTCATCCAAAAAATCATAAACCATGATCAAACAGGATTCATTTCAGGAATGCAAAGCTGGGCCAATATACGCAAATCAATTAATATAATTCATCACATCGACAAGAGCAAGGATAAAAACCACATAGTGATCTCAATAGACGCAGAAAAGGCATTTGAAAAGATTCAACACCCATTGATAATGAAGACTAGAAAAACTAGGAATCCAGTGAACATTCCTCAATACAATGAAGGCTGTATATGACAAACCTACAGCCAGCATTATACTTAATAGTGAAAAACTAAAGCCATTTCCTCTTAAATCAGGAACGAGGCAAGGATGTCCATTCTCGCCACTCCTCTTCAATCTAGTATTGGAATGCGTAGCTACAGCAATAAGACAAGATGCAAACATAAAATGGATCTAAATAGGGAAAGATGATGTAAAACACTCCCTCTTTTCAGATGTCATGATCTTGTATTTAAAGAATTCCACTGACTCCACTCCCAAATTATTCAAGCTTATTCAAAACTTGGGCAAAGTAACAGGGTATAAATTTAACCCTCAAAAATCAATGGCTTTTCTGTATGCCAAGAATGAGAAAAGTGTGGCTCGAATCAGGAAAGCAACTCCATTCATAATAGAGCCACAAAAAAAGAAAATACCTAGGAATTAACTTAACCAAAGAAGTGAAGGACGTCTATGATGAAAATTTTAAAAGCCTGAAAAAAGTAATCAAAACAGAACATAGAAAGTGGCAAAAACTCCCATGCTCCTGGATTGGAAGGATCAACATCATGAAAATGGCAATATTTCCCAAGGCTATCTACAAATTCAATGCAATATCTATCAATATCCCAGATTCATTCTTCAAGGAATACAAGAGACAATCCAAAAATTCATATAGAACAATAAAAAACCCTGGATAGCATCAAAGATCATTAACAGAAAGAAAAGGGCTGGAGGAATATCAAGACTAAATTTCAAACTCTACTACAACACAATAGTAATCAAAAAAACTTGGTAATGGCACAAGAACAGATTTCAGGACCAATGGAATAGAATTGAACCTAAAGATATATAGCCATCTAATCTTCGATAAGGAAGCTAAATAATTAGAATGGAAGAAAGACAGCCTCTTCAGTAAATGGTGCTGGCAAAATTGGTTAATCACTTGTAGAAAACTGAAGCTAGATCCTTATATATCACCCTGCACCAGAATCAACTCCAAATGGATCAAAGACTTCAGAGTATAAGCAGACACTCTGAAAACATTACAGGATGCAATAGGAAAAACCCTAGGTCTCCTTGGCACAAGAGAAACACAACAAATCAAACAAAAGTTGGACAAATGGGATTACATGAAATTGCAGAGCTTCTGCAAGGTAAAGGACATAGCAAGCAAGATCAATAGAAAGCCCACGGATTGGGAGATGATCTTCCATAGCCATAAAATGGACCAGGGTCTCATATCTAAAATATACCTGGAACTCAAAAAAAAACAAATCCCCCAACAACAAATCCTCAGAGAAACAACTGCCCAATAAATAAGTGGGCTAAAGGCTTAAAGGGAAACTTCTTTGAAGAAGAAAGTAGGATGGCCGATAGACATATGAAGAAATGCTCAACCTCTCTAGCAATTCAACCCAACATTGAGATACCACCTCAGCCCAGTTAGAATTATATATCTTGATTATAGCCATAATCAAGAATTCTAATAACAACCGATGCTGGAGGGGATGTGGAGAAAAGGGAACCTTACTTCATTGTTGGTGGAAGTGTAAACTTGTTCAACCACTTTGGAAAGCAGTATGGAGGTTCCTCAAAATACTTCACATAGAGCTCCCCTATGACTCAGCAATCCCACTTTTGGGCATTTACCCAAATGCTTACAAACAAGACCACACTAAAGCTGCCAGCATGACTATGTTTATTCCAGCATTATTTACCATAGCTAAGATCTGGAACCAACCCAGATGCCCCTCAGTAGATGAATGGATCTTGAAAATGTGGTGTATATACACAATGGAATTCTATGCCTCCATCAGAAAGAATGACATTGCCCCATTTGTTAGGAAATGGAAAGGCTTGGAAAAATTATATTAAGTGAAGTAAGCCAAGATCAAAGAAGCATAGGTCCCATGGTTTCCCTTATTTGTAATATCTAGTATATGTATGAGTCAAGCAGAAAAGGTCAGATAATGTGATGCTAGGAAAATGAACCCTTAGATATGTAATTAAATGTTTTTTCTTTCATGCATTTGTTTCTAATACATTTATTAGATTATTTCTTATTTGCTTTGTATGTCCCTCCCCCACAATATAACCCCTGCTTTCACTATATTTGATGTTGGTACAATTTGTGGAGGAGAAGGGGAAAAACAAGTCGTTTAAGGATAACTGTGGACCCGTTACAAGAATGAGAAGTACAAGTTGTCATGTCGAAAACGAACTTTACAACTTTGGTGGGGGGGGAGGATGGGGGAGGAGGCTGGGAAGGGATATGAAGGGTAAACAAAGGAGGAGGCTGCAATGCTTGATAAGAAATGTACTCATTATCTTGCCCATGTAATTGTAACCCCTCTGTACAGTATGTTCACAGAAAATTAAAATTAAAAAAAGAAGCACAAAAATGAAAATACACAATATATCAATGAATAAGACACAAAATAAAGAGAATGACTACAACAAATGCAAGATGCCATGTTTGGAAATATAGATCTTTTGTTTTTACTATGAATTTATGACTATATTGGCCCCCACCAGGACTCCATCTCTGGTCCCAGAAATGGCCTACCTCCTTAGTGGCTCATAGGCTGGTGTGCTCACCATGACCCATACACCAATTGGGCCTGCTAGGCCTTGAGTTCAAATTCCAGCATTACCAAAGATTCATTCTGATGTGAAAAGCCTAGGGTTGCACATGTTTTCCTGTTCGGTGAATGTCCTAGGTCTCTTTGAGGATCGAAAATACTATATAAGCAACTCAATAGCCATGGGAATAGGTTGTCATCCTATTCCCATGTCAACATATTCAATAAAATGCACAATACATCCATGAAGAAGATAAATAAAAATTAATAAAAAGTATAACTACACTGAATGCAAGATGCATACCACACCTGTAGGTAAAGAGAGATCCTGTGATTTAAAAAGGTGGGGTTGGGGAGTCCGGGAAGATGGCGGAGGAGAAGCTGGAGTCTAAGTAAGTTCTCTCATAGAAAGCAGTTTTAGAGTTCCACTGAAAAGTCCTAAGCCAGAGAATTACACCAAGTGTGCCATCACAGCACAGAGAATTAGGCCAGAGAAAGAAACCCGGGCAAGAAGACACTTCTGAGCTCTTGCCAGCAGCAGCCATGGGGGCGGCAGCTGTGGCAGTGGGCGAGCCCAGGAGCCATACCTAAGCAACAGAGAGTCCTGGACGTAGGAGCCAGACGCACAGAGGAGCGTATTATACTCAACATCAGCAAGAACCGACAAGGAGCAGACATCTTCATCCTGCAGTTCGCAGACCAGAGACGACCCAGGAACTAAGACTTGGAATGAGTAGAAGCCTGACATCCTCACTCCTTCTCAGGGAGTAGAGGAGGGAAGGCCACCCCTCCCCCCCCAGCACCGGTGTTCTCCATCTTGGATAGTGAAAAAGCTCGAAGGAGCTGCTAGCTCCAACTCAGGCCTTGGAATAAAACGAGTCATTTAGCAGGTCACAAGAACTTAACGGCGGCGTGACCTGCCAGACTCAGCTCCACCTCGGGAAAAGTCACCCAGCTCGGCACCAGCACTAGGAGTGGGTTTCTTCACTGGGTAATCAGAGCCAGAGGCTGCTCCTCCCTCTAGCAGCCTCGACAATCAATTGAAAATCAGTAAACAGAAACCCTGAGAATGGCTCCAGACTGGGCTCTGTGAGGTTATCACAAAGTAGCCCCAGAAAAGCTACTGTCTGTTGAAAGGCCTCAACTCTACCCAGAACCTAGCCTCATCACTGCATCCCCCTCTTTTGTGATACTCAAAGAAGATCTGCCTCCCAATGAACTAGCCTGGGAGGAGGATCGCCAAGTCCTGGGTAAAGCAGAGCATTTTTCTGCCTGTTGGAACAAACTGACTTAAGAAACCAACCAAGCGATAATCTTATAAATGTGTTAGAAACACATGCATGAAAGAAAAAAACATTAAAATACACATCTAAGGGTTCATTTTCCTGACATCATATTATCTGACCTTTTCCGCTTGACTCATACATATACTAGATATTACAAATAAGGGAAACCATGGGACCTATGTTTCTTTGGGCCTGGCTTACTTCACGTAATATAATTTTTTCCAAGTTTTTCCATTTCCTAACAAATGGGGCAATGCCATTCTTTCTAATGGAGGCATAGAATTCCATTGTGTATATATACCACATTTTCAAGATCCATTCATCTACTGAGGGGCATCTGGGTTGGTTCCATATCTTAGCTATGGTAAATAATGCTGCAATAAACATAGTTGTACTGGTAGCTTTAGTATGGAGGATATGGGGAAAAACCAGTTGTTTAAGGATACAGGTGGACCTATTGCAACAATGAGAAGTACAAGTTCTCATGTCCAAAACTAGCGTTACAACGTCGGTGGGGGGGGGGGAGGAGAAGGATTGGGATTGGGGGGAGGGGGGTGGCTGGGAAGGGATGTGAAGGGTAAACAAAGGAGCAGGCTGCAATGCTTGGTAAGAAATGTATGCATTATCCTTCCCATGTCATTGTAACACCTCTGTACAGTATGTTCACAAATAAAATAAAATTAAAAAAAAAAAGTAACCAACCAAGCCACAGGACCACAACCAGACCACAGACTCCAACAAGAAGCTGGTTAAGGACACAAGGGAGATACAGGATTTTTCCCACTTCTACCAAAAAAAAATCAAAGAAGTTTTTTTTCTCTTCTTCTTCTTCGTCTTCTTTTTTTTTATTTTTAATTTTTGGTATCATATAAAAATTTTTTTTTCTTTTCTAAAACTTTTTTTAATCTTTAATCTTTGTCTTTTTTGAAAAGAAAATTGTTTTCCAGAAATATTTTTTTTCCTCTTATACTTTTATTTTAGGGATACGTGAGTGTGCGTTTTTCTTTCTTTTTTGGTCTTCTTTCTCTTTTTTTTTCTTTTTTAATTATCTTTTTGTTTTTTGTTTAGCTCTACTTAACTTCTCATCTTTTTCTTCTTCCTTTCTTATCCTTTTCACCTTCTCCTCTCTTTCATTCTTCTTTATGTGACTTAATTCTTTTTTTTTTTAAATTTTATTTTTCTTTATTTGAGAACATACTGTACAGAGGGGCTACAATTACATGGGCAGGATAATGCATACATTTCTTACCAAGCATTGCAGCCTCCTCCTTTGTTTACCCTTCACCTCCCTTCAAAGCCTCCCCCTTCCCCCCACCCAATTATACTCCCCTCTCCCCCCACACCCACATTGTAAAGTTGGTTTTGACATGACATTTTGTACTTCTCATTGTTGCAACAGGTCCACCTGAATCCTTAAACGACTTGTTTGTCCCCATCTCCACCACATGTTATACTGACATCAAATATAGTGAAAGCGGGGGTTACACTGTGGGGGAGGGACATACAAAGCAACAAAGAAATAATCTTATAAATGCGTTAGAAACACATGCATGAAATAAACGAAAACATTAAAATACATATTTAAGGATTCATTTTCCTAACACCACATTATCTGACCTTTTCCGCTTGACTCATACCTATACTAGATATTGCAAATAAGGGAAACCATGGGACCTATGCTTCTTTGGGCCTGGCTTACTTCACTTAATATAATTTTTTCCAAACATTTCCAGTTCCTAACAAATGGGGCAATGTCATTTTTTCTGATGGAGGCATAGAATTCCATTGTGTATATATACCAGATTTTCAAGATCCATTCATCTACTGAGGGGCATCTGGGTTGGTTCCATATCTTAGCTATGGTAAATAATGCTGCAATAAACATAGTTGTGCTGGTAGCTTTAGCGTGGTCGTGTTTGTAAACATTTGGGTAAATGCCCAAAAGTGGGATTGCTGGATCATAGGGGAGATCTATGTGAAGTCTTTTGAGGAACCTCCATACTGCTTTCCAAAGTGGTTGAACAAGTTTACATTCTCACCAACAATGAAGTAACGTTCCTTTCTGTCCACATCTCCTCCAGCATCTGTTGTTGTTAGAGTTCTTGATTTTTGCTGTTCTAACTGGAGTGAGGTGATATCTCAATGTTGTTTTGATTTGCATTTCTTTTATGGCTAGGGATGTAGAACATTTCTTCATGTGTCTATTGGCCATCCTACTTTCTTATTCAGAGAAGCTTCTCTTTAAGTCTTTCGCCCACTTATTTATTGGGCAGTTGTTTCTTTGAGGATTTGTTCTTGGGGGGTTTAATTTTTTGAGTTCCAAGTATATTTTAGATATGAGACCCTTGTCCCTTATATGGATAGTAAAGATCTTCTGCCAGTCGATGGGCTTTCTACTGATGTTGCTAGCAATGTCATTTGCCCTGCAGAAGCTCTGCAACCTTATGCAATCCCATTTGTCCAACCTTTCTTTGATTTGTTGTGCTTCCGGGTCACTATTCAGAAAATTTCGGCCTGAGCCAAGGAGACCTAGGGTTTCTCCTATTCCATCCTGTAATGTTTCAGAGTGTCTGCTTTGAGTTCAAGGTCTTTGATTCATTTGGAGTTGATTCTGGTGCAGGGTGATATATAAGGATCTAGCTTTAGTTTTCTACATGTAGTTAACCAATTTTGCCAGCACCATTTACTGAAGAGGCTGTCTTTCTTCCATTCTGTTGTTTTAGCTTACTTATCAAAGATTAGATGGCTATAGGTCTGTAGGTTCATTTCTGGGTTTTCAATTCTATTCCATTGGTCCTGAGGTCTGTTCTTATGCCAATACCAAGCTGTTTTGATTACTATGGCTTTATAGTAGAGTTTGAAATTTGGTATTGATATTCCTCCAGCAGTGTTCTTTCCGTTGAGGAGCGTTTTTGCTATTCGGGGTCTTTTATTGTTCCATATGAATTTTTGGATTGCCTCTTCTATTTCCTTGAAGAATGAGGGTGGAATTTTGATAGGTATCGCGTTGAATTTGTAGATAGCCTTGGGAAGTATTGCCATTTTCACGATGTTAATCTTGCCAGTCCAGGAGTATGGGAGGTTTTGCCATTTTTTAAGTTCTGTGTTGATTTCCTTTTTCAGGATTTTAAAGTTTTCATCATAGAGGTCCTTCACTTCTTTGGTTAAGTTAATTCCTAGGTATTATATTTTTTGTGGGGCTATTACAAATGGAGTTGCTTTCCTAATTTCAGCCACACTTTTCTCATTGTTGGCATATAGAAAAGCCATTGATTTTTGGGGGTTAATTTTATAACCTGCTATTTGCCAAAGTTTTGAATCACCTTGAGTAATTTGGGAGTGGAGTCTACGGGATTCTTTAAATACAAGATCATGTCATCTGCAAAGAGGGAGAGTTTTATTTCTTCTTTCCCTATTTGGATCCCCTTTATGTCTGCATCTTGTCTTATTGCTGTAGCTAGGCATTGTAATACTAGATTGAAGAGAAGTGGAGAGAATGGGCATCCTTGTCTTTTTCCTGAGTTAAGAGGAAATGGCTTTAGTTTTTCACCATTAAGTATAATGCTGGCTGTAGGTTTGTCATATACAGCCTTTATTGTATTGAGGAATGATCCATGGATTCCTAATTTTTCCAAAACCTTCATCATAAAGGGGTGTTGGATCTTGTCAAATGCTTTTTCTGCATCTATTGAGATAACCATGTCATTCTTATTCTTGCTCCTGTTGATGTGATGAATAATATTAATTGATTTGCGTATATTGAACCAGCTTTGCATCCCTGAAATGAATCCTGTTTGATCATGGTGTATAATTTTTTGGATGAATTGTTGAAGTCGATTGGCCAAAATTTTGTTGAGAAGTTTTGCATCAATGTTCATCAAAGAAATGGGTCTATAGTTCTCTTTCTTTGATGAGTCCCTGCCTGGTTTTGGGATGAGGGTTATGATGGCTTCATAGAATGTGTTCGGTAGTGAGCTTTCTCTTTCAATTTCATTGAAGAGTTGGAGGAGTATTGGTGTGAGCTCTGCTTTGAAGGCCTTGTAAAATTCCGCTGTAAAACCATCTGGTCCTGGACTTTTCTTAGCTGGGAGGTCTCTTATTGCTGTTTCTATTTCAATGCTTGATATGGGCCTGTTAAGCTGGTTTAACTCATCTTGGTTTAGTTTTGACATGTCAATATTTGCTAGGAAAAGGTCCATTTCTGTCAAGTTCTCAAAATTATTAGCATAAAGTTTTGAGAAATATTCCCTTATAATGTTCTGAATCTTGGTTGTTTCCGTGGTGATGTTTCCATTCTCATCTTTGAGTTTATTAATTTGGGTGTGTTCTCTCCTTTTTCTGATAAGGTTTGCTAAGGGTCTCTCAATTTTGTTAAGTTTTTTGAGGAACCAACTCTTTGTTTTGTTGATTCTTTCTATAGTTTTTTTGGATTCTAATTCATTTAATTCTGTTTTAATTTTGATTATTTCTTTCCGTCTACTGGATTGGGGTTTATCTTGCTGCTCTTTTTCAAGGAGGTTCAGATGTCTCATTAAATTGTTACTTTCAGATCTCTCCAATTTGTTGATGTAGGATCTCAGAGCTATAAACTTGCCTCTGAGTACTGCCTTTGCTGTGTCCCAGAGGAGCTGGTAATTTGTGTGTTCATTTTTGTTGAATAGCATGAACATTTGAATTTCCTTTCTAATCTCTTCCATGACCCACTCATGATTCAGCAGTGTGTTGTTCAGCCTCCATATGATACCGGACTTTCTTTTGTGGCTTTTGGTGTTGAGTTCTAATTTTATTCCCTTGTGGTCAGAGAGAATGCAAGGTATAACTTCAATGTTTCTGAATTTAGACAAGTTTGCTGTGTGGCCTAAAATGTGGTCTATTTTAGAAAACGTTCCATGTGCTGCTGAGAAGAACGTGTATTCTGATGCTGCTGGGTGAAATGTTCGGTAAATGTCTGTTAAGTCTAGTTGATCTATGCAGCTGTTTAGATCTGCGGTTTCTCTGTTGAGTTTTTGCCGAGTTGATCTATCTAGTGGGGAGAGTGGTGTGTTAAAATCCCCAACAATTAATGTCTTTGGATCTATGTGGGATTTGAGGGAAAGTAGGGTTTCTTTGATTAATTTGGGTGATTCATTGTTTGGCGAATAGATATTTAGAATTGTAATATCCTCCTGAAGGAGAGATCCTTTAATTAGTATGTAGCGACCTTCTTTATCTCTTCTCACGAATTTTAATTTGAAGTGTATTTTATCTGATATTAGGATTGCAACTCCCGCCTGTTTATGAGGGCCGTTTGCTTGGTAGAATTAGTTCCAGCCTTTAACCTTGAAAATATGTTTGTTTTTACGGGCAACATGTGACTCCTGAAGGCAGCAGTTAGAAGGGTCTTGTTTTTTAATCCAAAAAGACAGTCTATGTCGCTTAATTGGAGAGTTCAGTCCGTTAACGTTAAGAGATAGGACTGAGAGGTATTTGGGAGTTCCTGCCATGTTTTCCACCTTCTTGGGGACTGCGAAAACTGGGTTCTTCCTAAGGTTCTTGGATTCTCAGTTTGGGTGCAGTTTCTTGGCCTTTGTTGACGTCTTGTTGATTTTCTATGTGTAGAACATCTTTAAGAATCTTTTGTAGGGCTGGTTTGGTGGAGAAGTATTGTTTCAATTTTTCTTTGCTCTGGAAGGGTTTTATTTGGCCTTCAGTTATGAAGGAGAGTTTAGCTGGGTACAGTATTCTTGGTTGATAGTTGTTTGTTTTTAGGGCATGGCATACGTCATTTTAGGCTCTTCTTGCTTTGATTGTCTCTGCTGAGAAATCTGAGGTAATTCTAATTGTTTTCCCTTTATAGGTGATTACCCTTTTCTCCTTGACAGCTTTAAGGATCTTTTCCTTGGTCTGGGTTGATCCTGTGTGTATTATAATGTGACGGTGGGATGTCCTATTCTGGTCTGGTCTATTTGGGGTTCTAAAAGCTTCTTGTATCTGAATAGGCCTATCTTTTTGTATGTTTGGGAAGTTCTCTGCTAGGATCCTGGTAAACACATTTCCTAGACCATTAACTTCTGTTTCTAGGTGCTCCTCTACAGCCATTATCCTTAGATTGGGCCTTCTGATGGTGTCTTCCAGGTGTTGGATAGACCTATCATATTTCTTGGACTTGTCTTGGATGGTTGTATGTTCTTTCTCTATAATATCTAGGCTGTCTTCAATCCCTGAGATTCGATCTTCTGCATGGTCTAACCTGCTGTCAAGACTCTCTACTTTGTTTTTTATCTCTTTTCCTTCTAATTGGTCAGCTTTGATGGCTTCAAGTTCTTTGTTGAAGCTCTGTTTTAGGTCTTGTATGAATTTCTTTACTTCCTTAATTTGGTGTTCATTGTTTGTTCTTAAATCACTTAGTTGATTGGTTATGGTTTCTTTGGACTGCCATTCCTTCTGTTGGGTTCCATTCAGCATTCCCTTTGTGGTCTCCCTGACTTCCTTCAGCTCTTTGTTAATGGATTCCATGAATGCCTTTAGTGATCTTTGTGTATTCTCTACCTGGTCTCTCAATTCCAGAATTACTCTTTGATTAGCTTCCTCCCGTCTGTGGGATTCCTGCAGTTCTCTTTCTTCCCGTTTGTGGGATTCCTGCAGTTCTCTTTGAGTGTTCTCTGCCTGCTCACGCCATTCCTCCCTTTCTCTTTGAGTATTCTCAAGTTGTTCACGCAAATCCTGTATCAGTTTTTGAGTAGCTTCCTCACGCTTATGATATTCCTGTATAAACTTCTGGGATGCCTCCTCTCTCCCTATCACGCTCATACAGAGTCCTTCGTAAATTGTCAAACTTCTCATTTATCATGTTTGCTATTAGTGTTTGTAGAGCTATTTGGGAACTCTCCTCTGGATTATTCTTTATCTGTTCTAATCCCTGATTATCAAGATTGGGAACTGAGATTCCCGAATTTGCCATTTTTCTTGTGTTTTTCTGGCTTACTCGGCCCATTTGAGATGAAGATTGCACCAGTTGTGTGCTAGAACACTATCTTAAGGCAACCATCAACCAAAGTTTGCGTTTGTACAGTCAATAGTCTACAGATACAATCTAGTTCAACAGATACATCTATTCAACATCAAACAACTATATGTTAAAGGACTTGGAACCGCAGAAAAGAATTTGGGAAACCAGAAATTATTAGGATTAGGGAGAGATGTGGGTAAAAAATAGGAATAGATTGGTGTGGGGAGGCACAGGGAGAGTTAACTATGTCCTAATCACAATGCAGGAAATGGGTTGGGTAGTATGCAAGTAGAGAGAGAGAGAAAAATAAGAGATGGAAAGGGGAATGAAGAGAGACCAGAAAAAAATAGAAACGTAAAAATTAATGTTATTATAGAGGTTAAAAGACCGTCTATTTAGAGAGGAATGTGAATATGTTCAGAGAAGGGGAGGGACATAGAGGAGATGTGAAAAGCTTTAAGGATGGGAAAGGGAGAAGAAAAGATCAGTAGTTCAGTAGAGCTAGACAAAAAACAAAAAGATAATTAAGAAAGAAAGAAAAAGAGAAAGAAGAGAAGAAAAGAAAGGAAAACGCTCATTCACATATTCCTAAAATAAAAATTATAAGATGAGAAAAAAAACAGTTAGTGGAAAACAATTATTTTTTCAGAAGAGGCAAAAATTAAAGATTAATAAAAGTTTTAGAAGGGAAAAATGTATATATATATATATATATATATATATATATATATATATATATATGGTAACAAAAAACAAAAAACAATCAAAAAAAAGAAAAGAAGAAGAAGAAAAAAAAAGAAAAAAAAATCTTTTGATTTTTTTTTGGGGTGGGGAGGAGTGGGAAGAATCCTGTATCTCCCTTTTGTCTGTAACCAGTCTCTTGTTGGAGTCTCTGGTCAGCTTGAGGTCCTGTGGCTTGATTGGTTTCTTAAGTCGGTTGGTTGGAAGAGGCAGAAAAATGCTCTGCTTTACCCAAGATTTTGAGATCCCCCTCCCATGTTAGTTTTCTGACAGGGTGATCTGATTTGAGAATCACAAAAGAGGGGGATGTGGTGATGAGGCTAGGTTCTGGGTAGAGTTGAGGCCTTTCAGCAAACAGTAGCTTTTCCCTGGGGCTATTTTGTGATAAAGCTCACAGCGCCCAGCCTGGAGCCATTCTCAGGGTTTCTGTTTTTCAATTGATTGTGGTGGCTGCTAGAAGGAGGGGCAGCCTCTGGCTCTGGTTACCCAGTGAGGCAAGGCACTCCAATGGCTGGCGCCTGAGCTGGGTGACTTTTCCCTGGATGGAGCTGAGTCTGGCAGGTCACTTCGCCGTTAAGTTCTTGTGACCTGCTAAATGACTCGTTTTATTCCAAGGCCTGAGCTGGAGCTAGCAGCTCCTCCGAGCATTGTTGGTATCCAAGATGGAGATCACCGGTGCTGGGGGGGAGGGGTGGCCTTCCCTCCTCTGCTCCCTCAGAAGGAGTGAGGACGTCGGGCTTGTACTCACGCTGAGTCTTGGATCCTGGGTCGTCTCTGGTCTGCCAATAGCAGGATGAAGATGTCCGCTCCTTGTCGGTTCTTGTTGGTGTTGAGTAGAATCCGCTCATCTGCTGCGTCTCACTCCTTCGTCCCGGACTCTCTGTGTCTCAGTTATGACCCCGCGGCGCCGCCGCGACCCTGCCGCCGCAGCGGGAGCTGATGTGTTTCCTTGGCTTCCCCTCTCTTGTCTAACTCTCTGTCCTGTGATGGCACACTTGGTGTGATTCTCTGGCTTAGGACTGTTCACTGGAACTCTAAAACTGCTTTCTATGCAAGAGCTTGTTCAGATTCCAGCTTCTCCTCCGCCATCTTCCCGGAACTCCCTATGTGACTTAATTCTTGTACTGCACATCCTCAGATAAACCCGTAGTTGACTATTATACCCTATCCCCCATTCTGAACACACTTAATCCACAAATTTATTACTCAAGTCAAAACCTCTAAGACTTAAACTCCTTAATAGCAGTACTACCTCTTTATACCTATATAATATTTTAAGCATTTTTATTTTTAAGTTTTTCACATCTTCATTAAATCCCTCCCCTTCTCTCAATAAATTCACATTCTTATTTAAATAGATTGTTATCGAATCTACATATTTTGATTAATTACTACCTTTCTATTTTTTCTGGTCTCTTTTCTTTTCCCGTTCCCTTTCTTCTTTTTTTTTTTTTCTCTCCCTGTACTGTCATCCTACCTAACCTATTTCCTGCTTTGAGTTTAGGACTTAGTTACCTTGCCCTGAGCCTCCCCACAACAATCTATTCCTATTTTTTACGTACATCTCCCGCTAACTCGAATAATTTCTGGTCTTCCAAATTCTTCTTTGCGGTTCATAGCCCATTAACGAATAGTTGTTTGATGTTGAATAGATGTATCTGTTGAACTAGATTGTATCTGTAGACTATTGACAGTACAAATTCAGACTTGGGTTGATGCTTGCCTTAAGATAGTGTTGTAGCACAAAACGGGTGCTATTTTCATTTGAAAAGGGCAGAGCAAGCAGGAAAAACACAAGAAAAATGGCAAATCTGGGTATCTCAATTCCCAATCTTGATAATCAGGGAACAGAACAGATAATGAATATTCCAGAGGAGAATTCCCAAATAGTTCTACAAACACTGCTGGCAAACATGATAAATCAAAAGATTGAAAGCATACAAAGGTCTCTGTATGAGCGTGATGGGTAGAGAGAAGAAGCAATCCAAAAGTTTATTCAAGAATATCATAAGCCTGAGTTAGCTACTCAAAAACTGACAAAGGATTTGCATGAACAGCTTGAGAATACTCAAATAGAAAAGCAGGAATGGCGTGAACAGGCTGAGAAGACTCAAAGAGAACTACAGGAATTCCACGAATGGGAGGAAGCTAATCAAAGAGTAATACAAAAATTGAGAGAGCAGGAAGAGAATACACAAAAATGACTAAAGGCATTCATGGAATCCATTAACAAAGAGCTGAAGGAAGTCAGGGAGACCACAAATGGAATGCTGAATGGAACCCAACAGAAGGAATGGGAGTCCAAGGAAACCATAAGCATTCAACTAAGTGATCTGAGAATAAACACGGAACATCAAATTAAGGAAGTAAAGAAGGTCATACTAGATCTAAAACAAAGCTTCAACAAAGAATTTGAAGCCATCAAAGCTGACTAATTAGAAGGAAATGAGATAAAAAAAACAAAGTAGAATGACTTGAAAGCAGGTTAGACCATGCAGAAGATCGAATCTCAGGGACTGAAGACAGCCTAGATATTATAGAAAAGAATATAAAACAATCCAAGACAAGTCCAAGAAATATGATAAATGTATCCAACACGTGGAAGATATCATCAGAAGGCCTAATCTAAGGATAATGGGTGTAGAGGAGCACCTAGAAACAGAAGTTAATGGCCTAGGAAATTTGTTTAACCGGATTCTAGCAGAGAACTTCCGAAACATGCAAAAAGATAGGCCTATTCAGATACAAGAAGCTTTTAGAACTCCAAATAAAACAGAGAAGAATAGGACATCCCACCATCACATTATAATCCACACAGAATCAAGTCAGACCAAGGAAAAGATCCTTAAAACTGCAAGGAGAAAAAATTAATCACCTATAAAGGCAAACCAATTAGAATCACCTCAGATTTCTCAGCAGAGACAATCAAAGCAAGAAGAGCCTGGAATGATGCATGCCATGTCCTACAAACAAGCAACTATCAACCAAGAATACTGTAGCCAGCTAAACTCTCCTTCACAATTGAAGGCCAAATAAAAACATTCCATAGCAAAGAAAAATTGAAACAATACATCTCCACCAAACCAGCCCTACAAAAGATTCTTAAAGATGTCCTACACATAGAAAACCAACAAAAACATAATAAAGGCCAAGAAACTGCACCCAAACTGATAATCCAAGAACCATAGGAAGAACCCAGTTTTCGCAAACCCCAAGAAGGTGGATAACATGGCAGGAATTCCCAAATACCTCTCAGTCCTTTCTCTTAACCTTACCGGACTGAACTCTCCAATTAAGCGACATAGACTGTCTAGTTGGATTGAAAACCAAGACCCTTCTATCTGCTGCCTTGAAGAGTCACATCTTGCCAGTAAAAACAAACACATTTTCAATGTTAAAGGTTGGAACAAAATCTACCAAGCAAACGACCCCCATAAACAGGCGGGAGTTGCAATCCTAACATCAGATAAAATGGAATTCAAATTAAAATTCGTGAGAAGAGATAAAGAGGGTCGCTACATACTGATTAAGGGATCTCTCTTTCAGGAGGAGAATACAATTCTAAATATCTACTCGCCAAACAATGGAGCACCCAAATTTATCAAAGAAACACTATTTTCCCTCAAATCCCATATAAATCCAAAGACATTAATTGTTGGGGATTTTAAAATAACACTCTCCCCACTAGATAGATCAACTTGGCAAAAACTCAACAGAGAAACCGCAGATCAAAACAGCTGCATAGATCAACTAGATTGAACAGATATCTACTGAACATTTCACCCAGCAGCATCAGAATACACGTTTTTCTCAGCAGCACATGGAACATTTTCTAAAATAGATCACATTTTAGGCCACAAAGCAAACTTCTCTAAATTCAGAAACATTGATTTTATACCTTGCATTCTCTCTGACCACAAGGGAACAAAATTAGAACTCAACACCAAAAGCCACCAAAGAAAATCTGGTATCATATGGAGACTGAACAACACACTGCTGAATCACGAGTGGGTCATAGAAGAGATTAGAAAGGAAATTCAAATGTTCATGCTATTCAACAAAAATGAACACACAAATTACCAGCTACTTGGGACACAGCAAAGGCAGTACTCAGAGGCAAGTTTATAGCTCGGAGATCCTACATCAACAAATTGGAGAGATTTGGAACCAATAATTTAATGAGACATCTCATCCTCCTTGAAAATGAGCAGCAAGATAAACCCCAATCCAGTAGACGGAAAGAAATAATTAAAATTAAATCAGAATTAAATGAATTAGATTCCAAAAAACTATAGAAAGAATCAACAAAACAAAGAGTTGGTTCTTCGAAAAAATTAACAGAATTGAAAGATCCTTAGCAAATCTTATCAGAAAAAGAAGAGAACACACCCAAATAAAACAACTCAGATTTGAGAATGGAAACATCACCAAGGAAACAACCAAGATTCAAAATATTATAAGGGAATACTTGTCAAAACTTTATGCTAATAAGTTTGAGAACTTGACAGAAATGGACCTTTTCTTAGCAAATATTGACATGCCAAAACTAAACCAAGATGAGTTAAACCAGCTTAACAGGCCCATATCAAGCATTGAAATAGAAACAGCAATAAGAGACCTCCCAGCTAAGAAAAGTCCAGGACCAGATGGTTTTACAGCGGAATTTTACAAGGCCTTCAAATCAGAGCTCACACCAATACTCCTCCAACTCTTCAATGAAATTGATATAGAAAGTTCACTACCGAACACATTCTATGAAGCCGTCATCACCCTGATCCCAAAACCAGGCAGGGACTCATCAAAGAAAGAGAACTATAGACCCATTTCTTTGATGAACATTGATGCAAAACTTCTCAACAAAATTTTGGCCAACCGACTCCAACAATTCATCCAAAAAGTCAAACACCATGATCAAACAGGATTCATTTCGGGAATGCAAAGCTGGTTCAATATACCCAAATCAATTAATATTATTCATCACATCACCAGGAGCCAGAATAAGAACCACATGGTTATCTCAATAGATGCAGAAAAAGCATTCGACAAGATCCAACACCCATTATGATGAATGTTTTGGAAAAATTAGGAATCCATAGAACATTCCTCAATACAATAAAGGCTGTATATGACAAACCTACAGCCAACATTATACTTAATGGTGAAAAATTAAAGCCATTTCCTCTCAACTCAGGGACAAGACAAGGATGCCCACTCTCTCCACTTCTCTTCAATCTAGTATTAGAATGCCTAGCTAAAGCAATGACAAGATGCAGACATAAAGGGGATCCAAATAGGGAAAGAAAAATTAAAACTATTCCTCTTTGCAGATGACATGATCTTGTATCTAAAGAATCCCATAGACTCCAGTCCCAAATGACTGAAGCTGATTCAAAACTTTGGCAAAGTAGCAGGTCATAAAATTAACCCCCAATATCAATGGCTTTTCTGTATGCCAACAATGAGAAACGTGTGCCTGAAATTAGGAAAGCAACTCCATTTGTAATAGCCCCACAAAAAATAAAATACCTAGGAATTAACTTAACCAAAGAAGTGAAGGACCTCTATGATGAAAACTTTAAAATCCTGAAAAAGAAAATCAACACAGAACTTAAAAAATGGCAAACCTCCCATGCTTCTAGATTGGAAGATTAACATCGTGAAAATGGCAATATTTCCCAAGGCTATCTACAAATTCAACTTGATACCTATCAATATTCCAACCTCATTCTTCAAGGAAATAGAAGAGGCAATCCAAAAATTCATAAGGAACAATAAAAGACCCCAAATAGCAAAAACGCTCCTCAACGCTAAGAACACTACTGGAGGAATATCAATACCAAATTTCAAACTCTACTATAAAGCCCTAGTAATCAAAACAGCTTGGTATTGGCATAAGAACAGACCTCAGGACCAATGGAATCGAATTGAAAACCCAGAAATGAACCTACAGACCTATAGCCATCTAATCTTAGATAAGGGAGCTAAAACAATAGAAAGGAGCAAAGACAACCTCTTCAGTAAATGGTGCTGGCAAAATTGGTTATCTACTTGTAGAAAACTAAAGCTAGATCCTTATATATCACCCTGCACCAGAAACAACTACAAATGGATCAAAAACCTTGAAGTCAAAGCAGACACTCTGAAAACATTACAGGATGGAATAGCAGAAACCCTAGGTCTCCTTGTCTCAGGCCAAAATTTTCTGAATAGAGACCCGGAACCACAACAAATCAAAGAAAGTTTGGACAAATGGGATTGCATAAAGTTGCAGAGCTTCTGCATGGCAAAGGACATAGATAGCAAGATCAATAGAAAGCCCACGGATTGGGAGAAAATCTTTAATAGCCATACAAAGGACAAGGGTCTCATATCTAAAATACACTTGGAACTCAAAAAAATTAAATCCCCAACAACAAATCCCCAAAGAAACAACTGCCCAATAAATAACTCGGAGAAAGACTTAATGAGAAGCTTCTCGGAAGAAGAAAGAAGGATGGTCAATAGTCCCATGAAGAAATGCTCAACATCCTTAGCCAGAAAAGAAATGCAAATCAAAACAACATTGAGATACCACCTCATTCCAGTTAGGATGGCAAAAATCAAGAACTCTATCAACAACAGATGCTGGAGGGGATGAGGACAGAAGGGAACCTTTCTTCATTGTTGGTGGGAATGTAAACTTGTTCAACCACTTTGGAAAGCAGTATGGAGGTTCCTCAAAATACTTCACATAAAGCTCCCCTATGACCCAGCAATCCCACTTTTCAGCATTTACCCAAATGCTTACAAAGAAGACCACACAAAAGCTACCAGCACAACTATGCTTATTGCAGCATTATTTACCATAGCTAAGATATGGAACCAACCCAGATGCCCCTCAATGGATGAATGGATCTTGAAAATGTGGTATATATACACAATGGAATTCTATGCCTCCATCAGAAAGAATGACATTGCCCCATTTGTTAGGAAATGGATAAACTTGGAAAAAATTATATTAAGTGAAGTAAGCCAGGCCCAAAAAAACACAGGCTCCATGGTTTCCCTTATTTGCAATATTTAGTATTTGTTTGAGTCAACCGGAAAAGGTCAGATAATGTAATGTTAGGAAAATGAACCCTTAGGTATGTATTTTAATGTTTTTTTTCTCTCATGCATGTGTTTCTAACGCATTTATAAGATTATTTCTTTGTTGCTTTGTATGCCCTTCCCCACAGTATAACCCCTGCTTTCACTATATTTTATGTCCGTATAATTTGTGGAGGAGATGGGGAAAAACAAGTCGTTTAAGGATACAGGTGGACCTGTTGCAACAATGAGAAGTACAAGTTGTCATGTCCAAAACGAGCTTTACAATGTCGGTTTTGGGGGAGAAGAATGATTGGGATTGGGGAGGGAGGGGGGAGGCTGGGAAGGGATGTATAGGGTAAACAAAGGAGGAGGCTGCAATGTTTGGTAAGAAATGTACGCATTATCCTGCCCATGTAATTGTAACCCCTCCATACAATATGATCACAAATAAAATAAAATAAAATTTAAATAAAAATAAAAAATAAAAAGGTGCGTTTGCTATTTTGTTCAGTCCTGGGGCTTTAAATCAGGCCCTGTACCAGGCCTGACATTATAGTCTTCAAGGATGGTGAGCTTCCCCTTCCCCCTCAGTGCAACAGAGCTATCGAAACCTGAATTCAAATCCCGGCACTCACAAAAATATTCATCCTGATGTCAGAAGCCAGTTGTTTTAAATGTTTTCATCTCCTGTGTAAGTCCTGTGTCTCAACTAGGAAGGGCAATTCATATGTAACCCTATAACCATGGGAACAGGTTGTCCTCCATGTCAGCACAGTTAAACCTGTCACCTTACTTAGTAAAATACACAATACCTCCATAAAGTAGAAACAAAATAAGGAGAAATTCACCGAACACAAGATGTTGTACACACACGTATGTCAATATAGATCGTATGTTTAAATTATGAATTCATGACTGTAGTGGACCACCCTGGTGATGACTGTCAGATCCTGGGAATGGCCTAGCTCATTAGTAGCTCACAGGTTAGTGTGTTCACCTTGACCTATTGGCCAATTGGTCCTACTAGGCCCTGAGTTAAGATCCCAGCACTACCAACAAGTGAATCGTGGAGTAAGAAGCGAAGTGTAAAACTTGTTTTCCTTTTCTCTGAATATCCTTGGTGATCCTGAGAATCCTGGTATGATGGAGAACATTTCTATAAATCTATATGCTCTGTGAAAAGATGTCATCAATGTAATACATGGAAGGGGTTTCATCATAGTACAATCAATGGTAAATAAATGAATATAACAAAAGGTACAAGAACAACCACACCAAACATATATGGTTGAACATCTATAGGTAAGTAAATATCCTATCTTTACAATGTATATAAATAGTATGTTTCCAGGGCTGGGGCTTGAATTCAGTACTAGTGAACAGGCCTGACTTTTTTATCTTCATCCCCATTGCTGCAGGTTTACCCAGATCCTGAGTTCGAATCCAAAGCCTGGAAGAATAAACAGCATGAATTGCAAGCCAGGGAGCTAATTTTTTTATTTTACTTTTCTCAATACGGCGCTTGAACTCAGGTTATGGCAACTCTGCCTCAGCTTTGATAACCCTAGGCTGGGGTACAGCCACTAGATCTACAGCTCCTCCTGGGATCCTAGACCCCCAGGCCTTGCAGGGAAAGCAATGCACAAAAATGGCCATTTTACGTTTTCTTCCTTTGCATGGTGACCATCATGGGTCTGAATGACACTGTTGCAAAGGGTACTTCACCTTGCATTGCTGAAGGCTGCCAGAGTATCAGGATTAACAATGGAATGTTGTCAATGACAGGGTTGAATGAATTGATCATGGATGATGCTTTATAAAATTAGACAGCATCATTTCAGGAGGCTGATTGATTTAATATTTATGAAGCATTGAATGAATATTATTACTTAAAGGAATGCAATAAATTCAGGACATTGATTTCATTAATAGTTTAAGAATGGAAACAATTTATTAATTACATTACATTAATTACATTAACTACATTGAGGCACAATTAATACCCAGGAATTGGTAAGAATGTAGTTTATATAACATCTTTGACACTCTATAAAGATATATATTTATTAGCGTACTGCCATCTGCATGTCAATCTTTTCTTATTTTGGTAACCCCTGGGGCTTGATCTGAGGTCCTGGGAACACCCTGTCAGCTCAATTTGCCCCAGGATGGCATGCTAACACTCACCCATTCATGAATTGGGCCTTCTAGGCTTGTAGGCCT
This sequence comes from Dipodomys merriami, assembly GCF_024711535.1. Lineage (NCBI taxonomy): Eukaryota > Metazoa > Chordata > Mammalia > Rodentia > Heteromyidae > Dipodomys > Dipodomys merriami. The sequence continues at coordinate 37,815 of NW_027203363.1, forward strand.
TGAGTTAAGATGCCAGCACTACCAAAAATGAATCGTGGAGGAAGAAGATGATGGTGACACATGTTTTCCTTTTCTCTGAAAGTTCTGGGTGTAAGGTATGAAGTGGAATACATATGCAGACCTATATCCTTTGTAATCAATGTAATCAATGTTTTATGTTCCATAATAGTCAATAAAATAAATGGTCAATACATGAATAAAACAAAAAATAAAATAACTATACTGAATGCAATATGGAGTCAACCAATGTATATAAATATAAATCATATATGTAAATTCTAAATGAATACGATATTTTCTAGTGGTGAGGATCTATTTTAGGCATAAGGAACAGACCGGAATTTCTTGACTTCAAGGAGGCCAGCTTCCCATTCCCACACAGTGCAACAGAGTTACTAAGACCATGAGTTTCAATCCCAGACCTGGCAGAAAAATGGCACATTTACAGTATGTGAGGCCCAATTCTTATGTATTTTATTATGTCTAAATTTTATGAATGTGATTGTTTAAATGCTTAATAAAGAATTAACTAAAATCGATCAGTGTCCTATAATATATTGTATATAATTTTATCCTAGAATCATTCAAGAACTGCCCATTCAATCAGGACATACATCACGTTCCATTGGTATTCATATGGATAGGAATGAGTTCCTTAGAATCTCCTGCCATTTGGAGGTGGCAGGACCAGGATTCCAACTGTGGGCTCCAGCTCCCAACACTTCAACCTGGGGATAGGGTACGCACCGGTCTGTCCAAGAATATCAGCAAGACCAATGATTAGGCAGGCACCAGTGGCTCTCAACAGTCCTCCTTGATACTTACAAGGCTGTAATGGGAGGATCATGGTCAAAGTCATCCTAGGAAGGAAAGTCCTTGAGACCTCTGTCCAACTTCAGTTCCAACAAAGCCAGAAGCCCAGAGCTCCAGTGTGGAAGGCGAGCCTTGAGCAAAAGCAGCTCACAGACTGTTCCCAGATCCTGAGTTCAAGGTCCGGGTCTGGTAACAAACAGACATACACAACAATCTGTGCAGCCATCCAGCTAAAGCAGGTCACCCTCTTGTCTCCAACTGAATTGGTCCCTGGGAAAAGGGCTGTGGGAGCTGCTGTCTTTTTGACTCCACCCATGCTGCTTGCATCACAGAAATCCAGCCACACCCCCATTATTTCATGGTTCTTTCTGACCAATGGGATACAAGAATGGTGACCACGCCCACATTCTGTGATGCCCAGTAGCACCTGGATTCCCTCTGTTAGTTTACAACATTACCAGCAGTTGAGGAAGGTAGAGGTGGCTGAGTGGTGAGGAAGAGACTCAAGCGACTTTGGATTATAGTAGGAAATTGAGAAGCCTGCCCACACCCTGGCTCCCTCCCCCCTTCCTCAGGTGCGGGATTTCAAACCTCAGGTAAAGGTGCCTGCCAGCCCTCCTAAAGCACTGACCTGGTCCCTGGCCCTGGTTCTTTGCTCTTGGCCCATCTGTTTGCAATGCCACTGCCATTGATGCTTGCCCCACCTGGAGCAGCCCCCAGCAGCTTTTCCCAGCAGCACAGGTGAGTGGCTGCCCCCAAATCACCACTACCCGTGGTCAGACACCCCTCTGGGGGCACCATGACCCCCTGCTTGTTTCCTCACGCTGGCTCTGAGGAGCCACCTTTCTGTCTTGTGCATTTCTGAAACAGAGACTCAATATATGATTCTGGTTGGACTGGATTGAGGTCCTCCTATCTGGGAGAGGTATGCTCTACCGCTCCACCAGACCTGGTCCTCTGTAGTTGGGATGGTAGACATGTAGCACCATGCTCAGTCATCGATTTAGATGGATTATCCCAAACATTTAGTCCACAGCAGCCGATTCTTGACCACAGGTGAAGCCCTGGGTAGGACCACAACCATCAGACCTCATTCTCTTCACAGGACAGTTTTGAGGAAACAAGGGATTTATACAGAGGGAATCTCTGGAGCATGACTTGGCATGGAGGGAGTGGCCTTTAGAGAAGGTTCTCGGCTATTCTGTTAGCAAATGACAGGAAGATACCCGAAAAGGGCTCAGTTATTAATCATGCAACAGGTGGGGATTTTTTTATTTTCTTTTTTTTATTTATTTTTATTTTATTTTTTAATATTATTTTATTTTATTTGAGAACATACTGTACAGAGGGGCTACAATTACATGGGCAGTATAATGCATACATTTCTTACCAAGCATTGCAGCAACCTCCTTTGTTTACCCTTCACCTCCCTTCCCAGCCTCCCCCCTCCCCCTTCGTTTCTTTCATGCATATGTTTCTAACGCATTTATAAGATTATTTCTTTGTTGCTTTGTATGTCCCTCCCCCACAATGTAACCCCCGCTTTCACTATATTTGATGTCAGTATAACATGTGGAGGAGATGGGGGCAAACAAGTCATTTAAGGATTCAGGTGGACATGTTGCAACAATGAGAAGTACAAAATGTCATGTCAAAAACAGGTGGGGATTTTGAAACAAAACATGGCTCTCTTTCATCATTACCCTATCCCCATGAGGAAGGGGATGCTTCACTGTGTTGAGTTTTGCATCTGGGGAAACCGAGGCACGGAGAAGTCAGGTGATCTCCTTATCATTTTAACTTCACAGGAAACTCGTCCTGACTTCATTACCATGCTCCCAAGGACAATGGGTGCTATTCAATCCACTTCTTGTGGTAGGAAGTCCACTTCTTGTCAGTTGGGGGCTTGAACCCTAGGCATGGGCGCTGTTCCTGAGCTCCTCAGCAAAAGGCTAGTGCTCTACCACTTGAGCCCACAGCACCACTTCTGGTTTTCTGGTGGTTCTTTGGAAATAAGAGTCTCAGAGACGTTCCGGCCCGGTCTGGCTATGAACCATGATCCTCATATATCAGCCTTCTGTGTAGTTAGGATTAGAGTTCTGAGCCACCGCCACCCGACTTAATTGTAATTCTGACTTTTCTCTCTCTCTTTCACAAAAACTGGTTGAATGGGTTCTGGAGGAGGGGCCCAGCATCCCCATATGGCTGGAATCCAAGGTGACCCTCTCATTCTGGAGGTGGGCTCTGGGTCACGAGCTGTCTCGCTTAGCCTGTTCAAACAGCTCCCTAAGGTAAGACCCACTGTGCCCTGGCTAGACTGTGAAATTCATTGTCCATCCAGCCTTACTGGACTTATTATATTGTATTGCTTTCTACATCATTTTCTAACACCTGGACAAACTTATGATACATACTTACGGAATGAAAATGTAATGCCTTCTTAAGAAATTCTCTTAGGGCTTGGGAATGTGGCTTCATGGTATGGTGATTGCCTAGCATGAATGAAACCCTGGGTTCAATTCCACTGTAACACATAAAAAAGAAAAACACTGAAAGGAATGCTGTGCCTCAAGTGGTAGAGTGCTAGCCTTGAGAAAAAAAAAAAGCTCAGGAATAATTCCCTACCACAGAGTTTAAGCCCCTGAACTGGCAAAAAAATAGTAATTGGAAAATAAAGAACCCATACTTGAAATATATAATTGCTCCTTTCATACTGACACCTGACAATAGCGCCTAATTCATGTATTTTACTTATGTTAGGACACTGTGTTGAAAAAAAGGTTTGTCCATTAAGTCACAGCAATTAATGCCAGGAATGTGCTTAGATGTTAGGTGAAGATTAATTCTGGAAATTCAACGATTCCAGGATTTTGTGTCATCACTGCTAATCACAAAGTGAAAATAGTCTATGTGTGATTTTGAAAACTTTCTGGTCAGTTTTTGCACCAAAAAGGCAGAAGCTAATTAATAGTTGTGACAGAAAATAAGGAATAACTCCAGATGGAAGGAAAAAATGATAGTAATTAAGTTTACCAGAAACTGGTCTAGAGAACCATTTTTGGTTACTGAAGAGCTAGTTTTCAAGTAGGCTTTTCCTCATTGCCTTTAGCATTCTAAATCTCTTAGGCTAGTTCTTAATCTCTGCATGATAAATGTATCTCCTTCTATGCTGTTCTTTCATACCTTATCTCCTTTGTTTTCTAAAAATCTCATTCTTTCTACATTTCTCTATGAACATTTCCTGATACTAAATACACCTATACAGATGTCACAGGATGCTAATGTAAGGGTCCCATAGCTCATGAGTCATTAATGTAACAAAATGGAAAAGGAGGACATATTTACTGCTACCTCAATTTTTCTGAAAATCTACTATGTTATCATTTGGTTAAAAATTCCTTTCTTTGTCTACACAGTGTCATTCAGTGCACATATATGCAAATATGAGCTGGGTGTTGGTGGTTTACACTTGTAATCCTAGCTACTCAGGAGGTTAAGACCAGAGGATTGTGTTTCAAAGCAAGCCTTGTCAGGAAAGTCCACGAGACCCTTATCTTCAATTAACCACCAGAAACCCAGAAGTGGTGCTGTAGCTAAAGTGGTAGTGCGCTCAACTTGAACTGAAGAGCTGAGGGACAGTGCCCAGGATCAGAATTCAAGCCACACAACCAACAAAAAGTGAAATATGACTTTAAGTTTTCCCAAAAGGAACGACAAGATCAATAATCTTCCCAAGCAAAAAAATTAATTCCAAAATGATTCAGTGCACCTACTTTTGCTGAGTTATGTTATAGAATCTTTGCTGGACATATTCTCTAAAAACAAATCGTTTAGGGATACAGGTGGACCCATTGCAACAATGAGATGTACAAGTCATTATGTTGAAAAACGAACTTTACAACTTTGGTGGGGGGGGAGGATAGGGTGAGGGGAGAGGGGGTATGGGAATGGAAGGGAAGGGGAAACAAAGAAGAGGCAACAATGCTTGATAAGAAATGTGCTCGTTATCTTGCCTGTGTAATTGTAACTCCTGTGTACGGTATTCTCACAATAAAAAAAGTCAAATACTAGCTTTCCAATAAACATCTAATATTTCTTCTTTGAAGAGACGTCTATACAGTTGATGTCACTTAGCATTACTCCTACGTGGAACACGAAGTATGAGGCCACTCCCTTTCTAAATCATGCTTGCTAATCACGCAACTTTGTAGACAGTAGAATAGAAGCATAATTCTGTTTCCAATGCAAATCAGATATAAGAGCATGGACTTAATTGGAAAAAAAGTCCATCCTGAGAGAGCAGGGATTATACTAGCCATCAACTGGTGGATAAGATCACATTTATTTTCTTTCCTTTACTTATATATTTTTTGTTGGTGGTGGTCTTGGCACTTGAACACAGGGCTGGGAGCTGTCCCTCTGCTATTCAGCTAAAGCCTAATGCTCTATACTTGAGCCACAGTGCCACTTTTAATTTTCTTGTAGTTAATTGGAAAAAGAGTCTCTGGGACTTTCCTGTCCAGGCTGGCTTTAAACCCTATCCGAAGATCTCACCACCACCAAGCTTAGGATCACATTTCTAACAGTGTACACTTAGCATATGTAATGTGCATGTTCATCTATCTTTATATAAATTCTTTAGTTAAAAATCTATGCTACACCTTAGCCTTTACACTCACAAAATATTTGTAATTTAAAATTTGATACTACTGGAGCAATACAACCTAAGAATGTAAAGTAGTCTGGGAAGTTCAGTTTGCATCCAGCCTGGGCAGAACAGTCTTTGAGAAACTATATATAATTAACCAGCCAAAAGTTGGATTGGAAGAATGACTCAACTATTGGAATACCAGTCATGAGCAAGATTGCTGAATAAGATGTTGAGGCTTTGCATACATACATGCAATCATACACATATATACAGAGGCACTTATATGTCCACAAATACACATATGAAGCAACTCTCAGAATATGTGGAAAAGTTAGAAAACAATAGAAAATATGTCCTGAGTAAGACTAGAATCAATTGATAATTTTTAATGTTAGAAAATCCTCAAGTGAACTTTCTTCAAAAAAGTTTAAGAATACTACATAGATAGGGACCAGAGATAGTAAGAGAGTCAAGTAATCATTATTAAAGGGATCAGATCCATGGAGGAATGAATCAGAGACTCCTGCAGGTGCATCTGAAAATGTTCATATCCTGTGTCAAATGTTAGAACATCTTTGAAGAGTACATGAACACTCTGAGCAGTGCAGTGGATAATATTACTGGAGAAGTTCAGAATTGCTAGTCTGTATCTAGATTAAATAAACCAAGAATCTATGGAGGGGCAATGTGATACAAGGCTAGAATTCTAGCACTGAGATTAAGATAGGAGATTAGATAGTGGAATTACACAGTGATACCTTCCCTGGACCAGGTAGTATACTTTTGTCTTAATAAAATAAACCAAACAAGTAAGGAATACAAAGTTGGACGTTTGGGCTAATTTTGTCATTATGTTTTGAAAAGTCAAGTTTCCTATTGGAGTGCAACTCATATATAATCCTCAGTTGTGTTTTAAATGCACTCTTCATTACAGAACCTTAGATGCAAAATGGATCATGATTCCCATCCAAAATTTGAAAAAGTAAGTAATCATCACTCTGTTTGATTCCAAGGAAAGGATGAAGGATTACAAAAACTTAAGCCTGGAGAAATAGCAAAGTTAATCTAATGAAGGACTATGTAGATCTTGCTAAATTGGAGTTTAGATTTAAAATAAATACTTTGGTTTTGTTTGTAATTTCATATTCTATAAGATACTTACAAAATTCTTTTTAAGTACAGTGTTTAATTGACAAATTTACAAATGTTTCTTGCATTCTATTTGCCTAGAATATTCTTTCATAAGAGTTATAATTAGAACCCAGCTAATAGATAATTACAACACTTCATGTATAAAATGATAATGTGAATAATGTAGAGAGAGTTGCCAACAAATGGATGATATTAATTTATAAATTTAGAAAAAGGGCAATTTTTTTTTGGTCCGGTAGTGGGGCCTGATCTCTGGGCCTGGGCGCTATCCCTCAGCTCTTCAGCTCAAGGCTAGCCCTCTACCACTTGAGTCACAGCACCACTTCCGGTATTTTTCTTTTTGCTTATGTGGTGCTGAGGAATTGAACCCAGGGCCTTAGGCATGCAAGGCAAGCGCTCTGCCACTGAGCCACCTTCCCAGCCCGTAAAAGGGCAATTTTTTGAGGCTTTGGTATAACATGGTATGAAGAGAATAATTGTGTGACATCTTCTTTCTTCTAACTGTATGTAACACAGGAAGCAATTTCCCTTAATTACTTCCTCTGTATACAGTGAGAAAAATGCTAGGTTTGGGATTTGTTTTTATTTTTGTTTTTGTTTTATTGGTTTGTCCTAGGGCTTGAACTCTGGGACTGGACACTCTCTCTGAGCCTGTTTATTCTCAAGGCGTGTGCCCTACTATTTCAACCTCAGCTCACTTGTGTCTGTCTTTTGCTGAGAAGTTTATTGGAGATAAGAATCTAGGAAACCTTCCTGCCCGAGTGGGCTTTTGTCAACATCTACTGCGTTGGGATCCCTGGGTAAGGGTAACGAAATCACCAAGACATAAGGGATGCAGAGTGCAAACAGCAATTGCCACTGAATGCTGTGCTTTATTGTCAGTGGTATTTAAAGACAAGCAAGCATGATCTTTGCCAAGATTTGGTCAGAAGACATTCACACAAAAATTTCAACAGATACATTTTTACTTGACCTATGAGACAATGTCTTGGTATTGTATTATCTAAACTATTTTAGAGCAAGCTCAAACCACTTCTTCAATATCAGGAAAATGCTTGACCAGCTGCTTATCTATGCTTAAGCAAGCAGAAGAGCTACTTCCTCAGCTCCCAAGAGTCTGTGACATGTGTTTTGAGACAGGGAGAGAGAAAATTTTCCCTCTCTAGCCCGGCATCCAAGAGTTTTCTTAATACTCAAACACAGCCCTCGGATAATCCTGAGGCCAGAGCTTGCATCATTCTGCCCCTTTAACATAGACCCTGAGTCTTCACAACTCTATTCTTTTTTCTTTTGTTTTAAAAGAAAAGCTTTCCACAGCATTATCATAGACGCTTGCATTGGTTTCATAAAAATCAAATATAACAGTACAAGTGCAAACAAAATAATAACAATCATGATTCCCATACTACTAGTAGTATTTGAAATGCTATGTTGTATTTCTTTCGGATCCAACCCTTCCAATTGTTTAATAAATGCATCAGCAATATTAGAAGCATCATCATTTGTAAATTGTTTACCAAAAATATCATGTACATTAAATTATAACTGAGCAATCAATTGAGCAGCTGTAGAATTTCCAGATAAATACTACTGTATTACATTCTAATCATGTATAGATTTATTATATTTTATATTAGTAATGCAAAAGGTAGTAAAATTCCAATCACATTTTAATAATAACTGTTTTTCCACAACCAATAACATTTTTCCTAACCATCCCACTGTCTGTTTAAGAATATTAATCTGTGTTTATATTAGAGCATCAATTTCTACCTGTGAGACCCACAATTCATGTGAATCCCAGTGCCATTCTTCCACAAAGTGCTTAGTTTGTAAGGAAGTGTATAGGGCAATTCCAGACACTGCAGCAACAGTGGTAATAGCAATTAACTTTAAGATCACAGATAATGGCTCCAATCATACGCTTTGTACGTTTTAGTAGTTTGGTAAAAAATTCAATAACAACACTATCCAAAGGATTTGGGGACCATTCTCTTCCTAATTTAACAGGTAGCCAAATATGAGTTCTTTATTGTAATATCATAGTACTATTACTGTCATTAAAATTAAGAGAGGAATTAATGCAAGAATACAGGCGACAAGCTACAGCAATAAGACAAGATGCACACATAAAGGGGATCCAAATAGGGAAAGAAGAAATAAAACTCTCCCTCTTTGCAGATGACATGATCTTGTATTTAAAGAATCCCATAGACTCCACTCCCAAATTACTCAAGCTGATTCAAAACTTTGGTAAAGTAGCAGGTTATAAAGTTAACCCCCCAAAATCAATGGTTTTTCTGTATGCCAACAATGAGAAAAGTGTGGCTGAAATTAGGAAAGCAACTCCATTTGTAATAGCCCCATAAAAAATAAAATACCTAGGAATTAACCAAAGAAGTGAAGGACCTCTATGATGAAAACTTTAAAATCTTGAAAAAGGAAATCAACACAGAACTTAAAAAATGGCAAAACCTCCCATGCTCCTGGATTGGAAAGATTAACATCGTGATAATGGCAATACTTCCCAAGGCTATCTACAAATTCAATGCAATACCTATCAAAATTCCAACCTCATTCTTCAAGGAAATAGAAGAGGCAATCCAAAAATTCATGTGGAACAAAAAAAGACCCCGAATAGCAAAAACGCTCCTCAACGGAAAGAACACTACTGGAGGAATATCAATACCAAATTTCAAACTCTACTATAAAGCCCTAGTAATCAAAACAGCTTGGTATTGGCATAAGAACAGACCTCAGGACCAATGGAATAGAATTGGAATCCCAGAAATGAACCTACAGACCTATAGCCATCTAATCTTAGATAAGGGAGCTAAAACAATAGAATGGAAGAAAGACAGCCCTTCAGTAAATGGTGCTGGCAAAATTGGTTAACTACATGTAGAAAACTAAAGCTAGATCCTTATATATCACCCTGCACCAGAATCAATTCCAAATTGATCAAAGACCTTGAAGTCAAAGCAGACACTCTGAAAATATTACAGGACGGAATAGGAGAAACCCTAGGTCTCCTTGACTCAGGCTGAAATTTTCTTAATAAAGACCCGGAAACACAACAAATCAAAGAAAGTTTGGACAAATGGGATTGCATAAAGTTGCAGAGCTTCTGCAGGGCAAATGACATAGCTAGCAAGATCAATAGAAAGCCCACGGATTGGGAGAAGATCTTTACTAGCCATACAACGGACAAGGGTCTCATATCTAAAATATACTTGGAACTCAAAAAATTAAACCCCCCAACTACAAATCCTCCAAGAAACAACTGCCCAATATATAAGTGGGCGAAAGACTTAAAGAGAAACTTCTCTGAAGAAGAAAGAAGGATGGCCAATAGATACATGAAAAAATGTTCAACATCCCTAGCCATAAAAGAAATGCAAATCAAAACACATTGAGATATCACCTCACTCCAGTTAGAACGGCAAAAAATCAAGAACTCTAACAACAACAGATGCTGGAGGAGATATGGACAGAAAGGAACCTTACTTCATTGTTGGTGGGAATGTAAACTTGTTCAACCACTTTGGAAAGCAGTATGGAGGTTCCTCAAAAGACTTCACATAGATCTCCCCTATGACCCAGCAATCCCACTTTTGGGCATTTACCCAAATATTTACAAACAAGACCATACTAAAGCTACCAGCACAACTATGTTTGTTACAGCATTATTTACCATAGCTAAGATATGGAACCAACCCAGATTCCCCTCAGTAGATGAATGGATCAAGAAAATGTGCTATATATACACAATGGAATTCTATGCCTCCATCAGAAAGAATGACATTGCCCCATTTGTTAGGAAATGGAAAAACTTGGAAAAAATTATATTAAGTGAAGTAAGCCAGGCCCAAAGAAACATAGGTCACATGGTTTCCCTTATTTGCAATATCTAGTATAGGTATGAGTCAAGCAGAAAAGGTCAGATAATGTGATGTCAGGAAAATGAACCCTTAGATATGTATTTTAATGTTTTTTTCTTTCATGCATGTGTTTCTAATGCATTTATAAGATTATTTCTTTGTTGCTTTGTATGTCCCTCCCCCACAGTATAACCCCTGCTTTCACTATATTTGATGTAAGTATAACTTGTGGAGGAGATGGGGAAAACCCAGTTTTTTAAGGATACAGGTGGACCTGTTGCAACAATGAGAAGTACAAGTTGTCATGTACAAAATGAGCTTTACAACGTCGGTGCGGGGGGGGGGGAGAGGGGAAGGAGAAGGATTGGGATGGGGGGAGGGGAGGCTGGGAAGTGATGTGAAGGGTAAACAAAGCAGGAGGCTGCAATGTTTGGTAAGAAATATACGCATTATACGCATTATCCTGCGTATCTGTACAGTATGTTCACAAATAAAATAAAATAAAATTATAAAAAAAAGAATACAGGCGACAATTAAAACAAGAAATATTAGGAGAAAATGTAAAATTTCCCACTAAAAATACATAAGGCATAGGTATACAAGCAGTAACATCATAAGATTTGTACAAAGTAAAATTATAAGTGGATGCAGAGTTCGACGTCCCTGAAAACGATCCATTTGATAGCATCACGGTTTTCAGCACTGCTCTGACCTTCCAAAGGTGAGTCTGAAAAGCAGTGAGTACAGCCATGAAACCCAGCATGCATCTGCAATGCCTCCATCTCCCTAGGCCATCAGTCGATCTCCAGTAAGTGATCCATTAATGGCTTCCAGCATCCTAGTAACTTTTGATAAATCACATCTGGTACTATTCCATTCTGAACATGTGTTAATAAACTGTCCAAAAAGTCCCTAATTAATAAAATTATTGAACACTTTTCCAAATGTCCCTCTACACTCTTGCCACACAAAAGGCTGATATTATAAATCAATATAAGTAAAATCAGGACACATAGGTAAGGATAACTTGCCATCAAAGGTGACACTTTCGCAGCTACTATTTATGGACCAAGTAGTTAATCGCTTCAGCTGTGTTCTAGAATTGGAAGTGCGTTTCCCAGGTAAAACCCAATGTTGCCAATTCATAACTAAACATGGAGGAGGCCCCAGACAAACAGACAAGGGATGAGTATAGTAAGTAAAATTTAAAAAGCTACCATCATCCTTATTGCAAAATGTCAAATTATTCCAAGGAGAGATTAAACAGCAGGAACATTATAGATGGTTATATCCATGTCTCCCCAAACAACAGGTTCCAATAAAGGAGGGTTAGGAACAAAGGCCCAATAACTTACATTAGCATTAGCATGGACAGGGTTTACAACAAGCAGGGCACACATGGCCAGAACAAGTTCTCAGCCATGACAGGTTTACCAGTGCATTGTAACATCTTCTGTCCTTCTCCAGTCAACTTTTTTACCTGCCCCCAGGTGGGCAGTGGGGATTTCTTCTTCCTCAACTGGTGGCCGATTCCTTGCAGGATATGGGGCTGTCCTCACTGGGCCGCGTCTGTATCCATTGTGCAGGAAGACAGTATTGTTTGCCATCCTGTGTAGACACAAAACTCTATCCTCATCCCTTATGTAATGTTCCTAGTTGCCATTCTGCTTTCAATGTAATCTTAATCTATGTGGGAGCATTTAAATAAGGTTTTTGTGATATTTGTTCAAAATGGCGCTCAGCTCTAGGTAAAATATCTCCTTGTGGTAAGTTAAAAACGTTAAGAATAAAAAGAGCTTGATGTAAAATTATTTTAGGATTTTGCATGGAAAACCACAAAATATCCATACCTTCATCCAACCTTTTCCTTTTTAATTTTTTGATTTGTTGTTTTAGTGTGCAATGAACTCGTTCAATAATGGATTGTCTTGGGAGTTATATTATATTCCGGTAATATGTACCACATCATAAAGTTCACAAAATCTTTTAAATTTGATACTTTTATAGGCTGATCCAATATCAGTCTTTATTTGGCAGGCACTCCCTTAATGGCAAAAACTTCCAATAAGTGTTCTATTACATGGTTAACAGTTTCTCCCGTAAGGGCAAAAGCCCAAATTTGGAATAAGTATCTATTGTAACATGTACAAAGGAAAAATGGCCAAAGGCTTGTACATGGATTATGTCCATTTGCCAGAGCTCCTTAGGTTGTAATCCTGAGGATTTACTCCAGCAGGTACAACTCTCAAATGCATTGGTCTGCAGATAGGGCACCTTTTTATAATTTGTTTACCTTGAGAATAAGGTATTTTATAATGCATATGTAAATGGCCAGCATTTGTATGTAAATGAGCATGATCTTGTTTAGCAGAAGCAAAACTAATTTATCAACCTGATTATCACCATATACAAGGTACCCAGGTAATGAAGAGTGAGCCCTAATGTGAGTTAGCACTTTGGCCTTATGTTGTTGCAGTAATGCTTGTAATTGTTTAAATAATTGGTTTAGCTGGGGTTTAGATGAAGAAGGAACAGCAGTGACTATATTAGTCACAACCCCTACAGCATAGGCAGAATCAGTAACAATATTAACATCTCCCACAAAATCTTGTAACACCTTAATAATAGCAAAAAGTTCATTTTGTTGAACTGATGCTAAAGTAGTTGTTTGAACCCAATATTTATTTGTCGTCCAATAAACACTTTTTGTTTTGGAGCCATCTGTAAAAACAGTAAGAGCAGTGGAAATAGGGACCTTGGTAATTATATTATTAAATACAAATTGTTGTTTAAGCAAGCAATTCCACAATCTACCTTTGGGAAAATGATAGGAAAATTGCCCAGTAAAATTTACTAATGTAATTTATAGCATTTCAGACATGTTTAACAAATATTTTACTTGGTCTTTTGGCAAAGGAAGGATAATTTCAAATAAATCATACCCTGATAGGGTGAATACCCATTGCCTGGCCTGTTGAATAATAATTGCCAACTGTTGTTCATAAGGCATATTTTTTGTAAATCTATGCAGTGTATAAATCCATTCTAATGGTATCTCATTTTGTCCTATAATTCCTTTTGGGTGTTTCCATGTATCTAAAATATATAAATTTATGAGTTGATTTAGCGTTACTCGATGTAAAACCATTTATTTTATTCTCTGTTCTACAAATTGTACTTCTCTTTCAACTTCCTTAGTTAAAGTTCTTTTGCTATGTAAATCAGGCTCCCCTTGTAACAATGAAAACAAATTATGTAATTGATAAGTAGGAATTCTTAAGGCCAGTTCCATCCAATTAATATCTCATAGGAACTTTTGAAAATCATTTAACATATGTAATTGATCACGTCATAAAGATAAAGTCTGTAGACTGTTTGTCTACAGACAACATATCCTAAATATTTTACCAACATGTCTTTTTGTATTTTTTCAGGTGCTATTATTAATCCAAATTCTTTAAATATAGAGGGTAAGCACTGTAACACCATTTTTAATTCTGTCATATTTGGTCCTGCAACTAAAATATCATTCATATAATGAAAAATATAAATGTGAGGCCATTTTTGTCTAACAGATTTTAAGGCCTTATCAACATATATCTTATCAACATATAGCACATAGTTGGAAAATTCATCATTCCTTGGGGCAACACCTTCCATTGGAAGCGCTGATAAGGGCCTTGATGATTTATTTGTGGTAAAGAAAAGGCAAGTCTGTTACAATTTTTTTTTTTTGTCGGTCGTGGGGCTTGAACTCTGGGCCTGGGCTCTGCACCTCAGCTCTTCAGCTCAAGGCGAGCACTCTCCCACTTGAGCTACAGCGCCAATTCTGGTTTTCAGGTGGTTTATTGGAGATAGGAGTCTCACGGTCTCTCCTGCCCGGGCTGGCTTTGAACCGCGATCCTCAGATCTCAGCCTCCTGAGTAGCTAGGATTACAGGCGTGAGCCACCAGCGCCCGGCCTGTTACAATTTTTTACATGTACAGGAATGGTAAAAAAGCAATCTTTAAATCTATTACTATTGGCCAATTTTTAGGAAGCATTGCAGGCGATGGTAAACCAGGTTGTAAAGCCCCCATAGGGTACATGGATGCCTTTACTCCTCGTAAATCAATCCGCAATCTCCATTTCCCTGACTTCTTTTTAATAACAAATATTGGAGAATTCCATGGTGACATAGACGGCTCAATATGTCCGTTGGTTAACTGTTCTTCAACTAATTGATAAGCTGCTTCTAATTTTTCTTTCGATAAAGGCCATTACGCAATCCAAAGAGGTTCCTCAGATTTCCATAATATCATTATGGGCTCCATCTAAAAATGTTAAAATTGAATATGAGCTCCCCATTGTTCCAGTACATCTCTACCAATTATGTTAACTGGAACTTCCATAATATAAGGTTTAAGGACAGCTGTCTATCTTCTGAGGTTATAGTAACATACAACACTGCTTGTCCTATAAAATTTACAAGAGTATTGTTAACTCCTTTAATATTACAGGAGATTATTTTATATAATAAATGATTAGGCCATTCATGAGTGTTAATAATTGTAATATCTGAGCCAGTATCTATTAGTCCTGTCAATATCTTTTCCTGAATATTAATCTTAATCTTAGGTGCATTTTAGTAATATAAGTAGTCCAAACACATTTTTGTTGGTTAATACTTCCAAATCCCCCAATGTGGGGTTTAAATGACTTTCCAATAGATATCTATGGTAATAACAAAATTTGAGCAATTCGTTCTCCCTTTTTAAAGGAATTATCTGCAGAAGCTGACATTAAAATTTTTATTTCCCCATTATAGTCAGCATCAATAATTCCTAAATGTACTAAAACTCCTTTTGTATTAAGACTGGATCTACCGGTCAATAGGCCAAATGTTGCTTCAGGTAAAGGCCCATAAATTCTGGTAGGAATTTTTGTGGCTTATCACCACCTTTCAAAATAAAATCTTTTAAGGCTGGTATGTCCACTGCGGTGCTGTGGGCTGTGGCAGGGACGAGGGAAAAGATGGTTGGCTGCCCTCGGTTATTAATCCTGGACTCCGGGGCTAGCCCAATGGAGAGTTTCCCTGCATAGGGTAAGCATATTTTATAGGAATTCCTTTATTGTCTCTTTTTGCTCTACACTCCCTTGCTCAGTGCTTCCCCTTTTCACACTTAGGGCAAATTCCAGGTCTTCTCTTGTTAACATCAGTAGCCTTTTTAAAATTTTTCTTTATATGTCCCATTTGACCACATCCAAAACACTTTAGATTAGAGGGTTTGTTTGCATAGCATGCCAGGTAGTGGCCATAGTTTCAGCAAACACCTGCATAGGCCTGGATTCAGATGTAAAGTCTTTGCAGGCCCTTAAATATGTATTCACATCCCCAGATTCTTTAATAGGCAATAGGGCTCATCTACAGTCCTCATTAGTATTCTCATAAGCCAACACGCGCAGCAGTTGTTGCCATGCAGCCTCTCCCACAACAGTACGTTCCAAGGTGAATTTCAATCGTGATAAAAATTCAACATAGGGTTTACTAGGTTTTTGAATTACTTTAGTCCAAGAGACATAATGCTCTCCTACCGGTGGAATCCTTTCCCATGCCTCAATATCTATGTCTCTTAACTGCTCATGGATTTCTTCAGGAGAGTTTACTTTTATATGAGCATCCGCATATTGTTCTGTTCCACCTAACATGGGAAAGGTGTGGATTACTGCTCTGTGCATTTTGTCTAGCCCTTTTTGTACATAACTCAGTAAACCACATTTGCCATTGTAGGTGTTTAGGTTTCTTAAGCAAGGCTCTACAAAGCATCTTCCAATCCATGGGAGCAAAATTATTGTAATGTCGGGCAAGCCCATTAAGCAATTCCTTAACATAATGAGACTGAGGACCATACAACTGCCTTCTTAAGTTTACCAATATCATAAACAGCAACACTTTCATATCTGGCTGGTTGAGCTATACCATTCATAGGGGGTGGTTGAATTACAGGATAAGAAAAAATAGGCATTTCATCATCAAACTCACTGTCTGAGCCCTCTGTTTTGGGAGGGAGTGATGCTGTAAAAATTCCATCAGCCAGTTGAGGAGCCGAAGGCTGCTTTACTTTCACTTTCTCAGGTTCTCCATTCACTCTGCTAATTTCCAACTCCATATGTTGTAATCTTGATAAAATCAATTCCATTTGCTCAGACATTTTATTTATACTTTCAGTTTATTCCTTTTCAGCCTTTAGCTCTTGTTTTTTCTCTGTTAATTGCAATGCATCCTTATCTATTGCATCTTTAACCTCAGAGTCCAATTGTAAATCTACAAAAGAAGGGGGGAACTCTTTCTTTACATCTGCTATTAATCTTTCCTCATTCAAAGCTTTAAAAAGGGTATGTAAAATAGCCCAAATGGACAAAAATATAATAGGAATCTTTTCCCATTCTCGAACAGCTCTTTCTACATTATACTTTACTCGGGGAACCAAGGATTCCATTCCCAAACTACATTAATACACATTTCTATGTCATAAGAAGACATATTTACAGCATAAGCAGCAAGTAAATGATTAAGCATATGTAAGTACAGAGTAGATTTAACTTGTCCCATCACCCTGTAATTAAAAGTACTTTCCTGAATATCCTTTCCTGAATTCAACAATGCAGGGTCCCTGTTTGGGCGCCAATTGTAACAAGCAAGCATGATCTTTGCCAAGATGTGGTCAGAAGACATTCACACAAATATTTCAACAGATACATTTTTACTTGACTTTTGAGATAATGTCTTGGAATATTATTATCTAAACTATTTTAGAGCAAGCTCAAACCACTTCTCCAATCTCAGGAAAATGCTTGACCAGGTGTTCATCTATGCTTAAGCAAGCACAGAAGAGCCACTTCCTCAGCTCCCAGGAGTCTGTGACATGTGTTTTGAGGTAGGGAGAGAGAACATTTTACCTCTCTAGCCCGGAATGCCAAGAGCTTTCCTAATACTCAAACACAGTCCTCAGATAATCCTGAGGCCAGAGCCTGCATCATTCTGCCCCTTCAACATAGACGCTGAGTCTTCACAGTCTTTGAACTGTAATCTTCCAATCTTCGCATCCTGATTATCTATGATAGTTAAAAAAGTATAAATATAAATAATATTTGTAAGAATACCAGTGAAGGAAAAATGATACAACCCTGTTTATAGTGGTGTTCTTTTCAGAATATATTGGGCATCACATTAGCAGAGGTGCAGTGTATTTTCACAATGGACATAAGCTATTTTTGATGTAAATTAAGGGAATTTTGAGGTGCACCCTACAAGTTGGAAACTGGTGCACTAGGATGACTTTATGGCATAAATTTTGTGATTGATGGTCATAGAAATAATAGCTTAATCTGATAAACAACTGCTTAATCTTGAAGAATTAATTATAAGATGCTTCATAGTTTTATCCCATATCAGAATGTGGCTCTTTTTCTGTTCACATTTCAGTCTGTAAAACCCCATTGGAAACTGCATCTACTGCAGAATTAAATAACATGCAAACAGGTTCAGAATTTGAAAATGAGTATTTATTAGTCATAAGAATTTTGAAGAACACATACATTCTGTCCTCTTAACAACTTATTTACTTTTAAAAGTTATGGGATTTCATAGAATTAAACTGTTTTCTGTTTTAGTATTACAAAGTACTATATTTATTTTATTTTCAAAATATTGTGAAAAAATTTTCTAGTTGGATATCGTTCAAGTTGATGACCCTTTGATAAAGAAGAGGTAATTAATTCAAATTAGATGCCAATAAGACTGATTTTTTAAAAGTTACTACATAAAGAATAATATGTACTATTATGTACTATACCAAAACAGTGAAATTTTATTTCATCAGCTTATTTTTTTTAATTTTAATGTGAAAATGATGTGCACTGTGGTTACAGCCATTGTAAGGTAGTGAGTACATAACTTTTCAAATTTGTTATCCCTTCACTCAATTTTCTAAGTTTTTCTTTCACCCTAATAACTCTCCCAAGTTGTAATGTACATTTGCAACTTATTGTCTTGTGAGAATTGCTATTGCATTGGTTTGCTGTTTGTCCTTTGACTCGCCATTGTTTTTGTTCCTGTTCCCTTCCTTATTAATGTAAATGTATACACAATACACAGGGTACCAAAATCAAACACAGCAGGGGATAAACCATAGGGGAAAATCTCAAAGAAACTAGAAATCACATAGTACATAAAAAACCAACTGCAAATAAATATCTGTTTCCATATCTTGGAATTCATTTTGTTCAGCATCAGCTTATGTGGTCAAATATACGCAATACAAACCCACTGGAAAATAGTAGTTTCATGGACACTATATCATTAAAACAACATGTTAACTGTTTTTGATGGTAAAGGTGGGATTAAGATTGGTGAATTCATGATTCTGATAAAGGAATTTAAAAAGAGTTAAAAATTTTTGACAGGTAAATTTTAATTGTTCAAACATTTTAACAACTTAGCCTATTAAGAAAATTTAAAATTGTCTGAGAAAATAGGCTTTAATGCAAAGAAATCCATGGAGACTTAGCTGAGAGGGAACAATGTGGGTGAATATGGCTCATTTTCACACTAAACAAACAAACCTCACAAACCTTGCTGTAAATCCTTTAGGTTCCCTTGAGAATTGTCCTTACCCAGGAAATATACTCTCACTGTGTGAAACAAAGTTGTAGTGGAATTTAAATTCAAAGTTCTTTAAAAAAAAAGACATCAAAATTTGTGAATTGACATTTAATTACCAAACAATAATTCTCTGAAAAAGAAGGAAATATAATTCAAAATCACTTGACTTTATTAAAAGTATGAGAAAAGAGTAGTGAAGAGAGATGAGAGAAACCATTGGGTACTGTTTTCTCTCCAGTGGTGTAATGGGTTCTTGATCTTGATTCTTCCATTCTATCTTCATAAGCTATAAAGCCACAGCTCAGGACTGGAGTAAACAGTTCAGACAAAGAATACTCACAGAATGGGGGCTGGGAAAGCGGCTCCGTGGTAGAACGCTTGCCTTGCCTGCCTGAGGCCCTGGGTTCGATACCTCAGATCCACATAAGCAAAAAGAAAAAAGCCGAAAGTGGAGCTGTGGCTCAAGTGGTAGAGCACTAGCCTTGAGCTGAAGAGCTAAGGAACAACGCCCAGACCCAGAATTCAGGCACCATGACCAGAACAAAAAAAAAGAAATACTCACAGAAGAAAATATGTGCAGTAGATGTAGGTGATTTATAACCTTAGACAATCTATTTAAATCTGTTCAAAATTCTCCCCTACCTTAAACTGCCCTCTTTGAACAGCTTTGTTTGCTTTTCCCAAGATTGCCCTTCATTAACTGCTTAAAATTTTGTGAGGTCATATACATACTTTCTAGAGATTGCTGTTTGGTTGTGCTTTTTGTGTGTTTTTGTTTGTAGTTGTGTTTTTAACTGAAGTTCAATAGGTTGTGCAATTGTGTTACAATTAAATATGTCCATCAAATTGTCCAATGCTCCTGGATCAGAGTCACTCCTTCTATCATTCTCAACCAACACTTTCTTCAAGATTTATTTCAGATTTACCACTTCTTTTATTATATGTGTACATTGAGTATTGTAGCTGTACTTGCCCCTTGTTTCATTTTTCATTCATTCTATGTCTTTACTATTATTTCTTTCTGGTTTCAACTTCCTGATAGTTATTCTGTTAAATTGTCTGTTAATACTTTGAAACGTTTATATATATTCCATGGAGTTTCAATCCTGCATATACTTGAACTGATGTCAGCATATACTTCCATAAATCATTCATCTGTAATAACAATTTGCAAGACTGGAGACGTGAAGCACCTAAACATGATTTTATTCTCATCTTTTTGGAAGATTAATCTTTAGTCAACAAGAAAGTTTAAAAATTGCTTAGAATTTATAGCTAACTACCAGTTTTTATAAATGGCTTTGTGCAATGGTCTGTGATTATTTGATTTTACATGGGATGATATTTTCTACTACCTATAAGTTTTGGAAAAAGAAGAAAACTAAAATTTACTACTTAGAGGAATATTATAGAAATAGAAGATAGATTTTATGTTTGTCACATCTCTGATCAGTACCCATATTCAAGACTTACAGTCATATTTATTACTATGTTAGACAGATAGGGAAAATATATGATAAGGCAACACATGATAAGGCAACTATTAGTGACTTTTTAAAATGTACCTTCTTATGTGATGAAATTTACTTTATTAGCTAATATTTGGGTTTGAAATATGGGAGACTGATCTATTTAACACATTTCTGGAAGGCACCTACTGAACAACGCAAATGGTGGGAGATACTATTTCCACACTTTAATGAATGGTTGAACTTATTTGGCATTAGTGCTCGGTAAATAAATCAACTCTATTGTAACTTGATTCCTACACTTGAGAAACTTTTAATATCACTATCATCTACTTGTCAAGTGTTATTTTGGTGAATATGATTCTAAAAAGTTTATTTGAAAAGGAACATACTTTCAGGAGATTAAATGTAAGTTACATTGGTTTGAGAATGACAACATTTTTATACTACAGAACCAAGTTTTACTGAAGTACCAGTGTTTTGAAGCATTAGGGTCTTCTCAATGTTTTTCTAAATTATACTTGACATCGAAGTCAAGTTTCCTAGCCTTGGTAGAACAATTATGGATCTATCATTCCAGGAATTTTTTTGGCCTACTTATGCTGGGCTGAAATCTTTCATTCATCAATAGGAGAGAGGTATTAAAAAAATGTTGTGACATTTGTGATTTTGTTTACTCATATGGGCTTGTCATCTGTAAATTGAAAGTTTGAACTACAGTACTTTCTCTCATATCTTGTGGTTTCCTCTTTCATTTTAAGTTGCCTTACATTTCACAATTGCTTACTGCTAATTACTGCAAGGAATTGGAGCCCTGAAATATTATAGGAAATGAGAAATTGAGATGGGACTTCAATTACTTTCTGTTAGCATGTTGCATGGGCCAAGGTGAGAAGACTTGCCATTGTTATCTGATGATGCAGATAACTGGGATCTGGTATCCTCGGACCCGTGGGTACTGCAGAAGAATAATAGCTTTTAGGCATCATATGGAGAAAAACACTTTGGGACCAGCGAGTTATTACAATAAACACAGCAGCAGTGTAAAATCTCTTCTAGATTAGAGGAAAACAATACTGTTTTTTTTTTACTATGTGAATTCAGAAGATCAAGAACACTTAGAAGCTATCACAAGCTTATACCAAAGACAATGAATTGATACTTTTTATATTCGAATATATATTCTAAACCTAATTATTTATGTTCCAATCTATTTATGGGAATAAATTTCAATTTATTTGTCAATTTATAAATTAATTCTAGTTAGATTCACTGTGTGAAATTTAAGATCAGCACATATAAATATAAAATATATAAGTAGATATAATATAAGAAATTGTTATGCATTGTTCTGTGTGGTTAGTGTATCAAAGGCAACTCTGTTTTAAAGTATTATCCCATTATTTCTACCTCAGTTTTTGGTAGAGTTAGACCTAAAGCTTTACCATTTGTAAATTTAAAGCCTGGAGGCAAGAGGAAACATTTTGATTAAAACATTACCCATTTAAGGCCTAATATCGAGGAGAAATATATAGACTTCTCCAGGAGCTATGGAAATATTTGCTGATAGAAAGTCATTAGTGTAAGTTCCTGCCTGGTTGTATGGTAGACAGGCCAGGACATTAAGTAAACATGCATATGAACAACTTTTTCATCTTCTTGGCTTTAGCTACTTTTGAAATTATAGGTATAATGAACAATTATATTTTTTTGTTGTGGTGGTTTTTTTGGGTCCAGTTGTGGGGCCTGAACTCTGGGCCTGGGCCCTGACCCTCAGCTCTTCAGCTCAAGGCTAGCACTCTACCACTTGAGCCACAGCACCACTTCTGGCTTTTTTCTTTTTGCTTATGTGACCTGCCAGAATCAGCTCGACCCAGGGAAAATTAATCCAACTCAGGCGCAAGCCCCAGGAGTGGCTTTCTTCACTGGGTAATCAGAGCCAGAGGCTGCCCCTCCCTTTAGCAGCCTTGACAATCAATTGAAATTCAGTAAACATAAATCCAGAGAGTGGCTCCAGGCTGGGCTCTGTGAGTTTCTCACAAAATAGCTCCCAGGAAAAGCTACTGTTTGCTGAAAGGCCTCAACTCTACCCAGAACCTAGCCTCATCACAGCATCTCCAAACTTGAGGAAAAAGCCATCTCCCTCTTTTGTGATAATCAAAGCATATCCCTCCCATTGAACTAAACTGAGAGGAGGATCACAAAATCCTGGGTAAAGCAGAGCATTTTTCTGCCTGTTCAACCAAACTGACTTAAGAAACCAACCAAGCCACAGGAAAATCAAACACCACAAGCGGACCAGAGACTCAAACAAAAGGCTGTTTATAGACACAAGGGAGATACAGGATTTTTCCCACCACTCCCAAAATAAAGAACTATTTTTTTTCCTTTTTTTGTACATTTTATAAAAAATTTTTTCTAAAACATTTTTTTTATTTTTTAATTTTTACCTTTTTTAAAATAAAATGTTTCCTAGTAACATTTTTTCCCTCTTATTATTTTTCTTTTAGAGGTAAATGTGTGTATGCATTTTTCTTTCTTTTTTTTTCTTTTAAATTTTTTTTTGTTTTTTGTTTTGCTCTATTGAATTTCTGATCTTTTTTCTTTCTTTCTTATTCTTTTCCCCTTTTCTTTTCTTTCATTCTCTTTTATGTGAGTTAATTGTTTTTCTGCACATCCTCAGACATGCCCACAGTTGAATATTAGACCTTATCCTTTATTGTGTACACACTTAATCCAAGAATTGATTATTCAGTTCAAAACCTCTTAGACTTAAATTCCTTAATGGCAGTACTACCTCTTTATACCTATATAATATTTTAAGTATTTTTATTTTTAAGTTTTTCACATCTCCTTTATATCCCTCCCCTTCTGCATTATATGCATGTGCTTCTCTGAATATTTCGTTTTTGAATCTGCATAATATTTTTAATTTTTACTTTTCTATTTTTTCTGGTCTCTTATTTTTCCCCTTGCTCTTTCTTCTTTTTCTTTTATCTCTACTTTCAACCTATCCCACCTATTTCCTGCTTTGAGATTAAGACTTAATTAAGTTAACTCTCCCTGGGCCTTCCTATTTTTTACCCATATCTCTCCCTAACCCTAATAATTTCTGGTTTGTCAAATTCATATTTGTCGTTGTTAGCCCATTAATACATAGGTGTTTGACGTTGAATAGATGTACCTATTGAACTAAATTGTATCTGCAGACTATTGACTGTACAAATACAGACTTTGGTTGATGCTTGTCTTAAGTTAGTGTTCTAGCACTAAACTGGTGTTATTTTCATCCCAAATGGGCCGAGTAAGCCAGAAAAAGACAAGAAAAATGGCAAGTCCTGGGTATCTCAACTCCCACTCATGATAATCAGGGGACAGAACAGATAATGAATAATCCAGAGGAGAGTTCCCAATTAGCTCTACAAACAGTGCTGGCAAACATGATAAATGAAAAGATTGAAAATATACAAAGGAGTCTGTATGAGCATGATAGAGAGAGAGAAAGAGAGAGGAGACAAACAAAAGTTCAATGGAGGCAAACAAAAGGTCAATACAGGAAAAGATTGAAAACCTACAAAGGACTCTGTATGGGTGTGATAGGGAGAGAGAGGAGGCAAACCAAAGGTTTATACAGGAATATTCTGAGCTTAGGAAGCTACTCAAAAACTGATACAGGATTTGGGTGAACAGCTTGAGAATACTCAAAGAAAAAGGCAGGAATGGCATGAGCAGGCTGAGAACACTCAAAGAGAACTACAGGAATGGCGTGAACATGAGGAAGCTAAGCAAAGAATAATACAGGAATTGAGAGTATACACAATGATCACTAAAGGTATACATGGAATCCATTAACAAATAGCTGAAGAAAGTCAGGGAGACCACAAAGGGAATACTGAATGGAACCCAACCGAAGAAAAGGGAATTTAAGCAAACCATAAACATTCAACTAAGTGATTTGAGAATAAACACTGAACACCAAATTAAGGAAGTAAAAAAGTTCATACAACATCAAAAACAAAGCTTCAACAAAGAATTTTAAGCCATCAAAGCTGACCAATTAGAAGGAAAAGAAATTTTAAAATAGAAAGTCTTGACAGCAGTTTAGACCATGCAGAAGATCGAAACTCGGGGATTGAAGACAGCCTAGATATTATAGAGAAAGAACATACAACCATCCAAGTCAAGTCCAAGAAATATGATAGATCTATCCAACACTTGGAAGACAAAATCAGAAGGCCTAATCTGAGGACTATGGGTGTAGCGGAACACCTAGAAACAGAAGTTAATGGTCTAGGAAATTTGTTTAACAGGCTCCTACAAGAGAACTTCCCAACATGCAAAAAGATAGGCCTATTCAGATACAAGAAGCTTTTAGAACTACAAATAGACCAGACCAGAATAGGACATCCCACCGTCACATTATAATCCAAATAGGATGAATTGAGAACAAGGAAAAGGTCCTTAAACATGTCAAGGAGAAAAGATCAATCACCTATAAAAGGAAACAAATTAGAATCACCTCAGATTTCTCAGCAGAGACAATCAAAGCAAGAAGAGCCTGGAATGATGTATGCCATGCCCTAAAGACAAACAACTACCAACCAAGAATACTGTATCCACCTAAACTCTCCTTCATAACTGAAGGCCAAAAAAAAAAACCTTCCATAGCAAAGAAAAATTGAAACAGTACATCTCTACCAAAACAGCCCTACAAAAGATTCTTAAAGATGTCCTACACATAGAAAACCAACAAGACCACAATAAAGGCCTAGAAACTGCACCCAAACTGAGAATCCAAGAACCATAGGAAGACCCAGTTTTTGTAGACCCCAACAAGGTGGATAACATGGCAGGAACTCCCAAATACCTCTCAGTCCTATCTCTCAACATTAACGGTCTTAATTCTCCAATTAAGCGACATAGACTGTCTAGTAGGACTAAAAAGCAAGATCCTTCTATATGCTGCCTTCAGGAGTCACATCCTGCCAGTAAAAACAAACACATTTTCAATGTTAAAGGTTGGAAAAAATATCTACCAAGCAAACGGCCCCCATAAACAGGCGGGAGTTGCAATCCTAATATCAGATAAAATAGACTTCCAATGAAAATTCATGAGAAGACATAAAGAAGGTTGCTACATACTAATTAAGGAATCTCTCCTTCAGGAGGATATTACAATTTTAAATATCTACTCACCAAACAAGGGAGCATCCAAATTTATCCAAGAAACACTACTTTCCCTCAAATCCATAGAGTCCAAAATCATTAATTGTTGTGGATTTAACACACTACTCTCCCCACTAGATAGATCAACTCGGCAAAAACTCAACAGAGAAACCCAGATCTAAACAACTTCATAGATCAACTAGATTTAAAAGTCATCTACTGAATATTTCACCCATCAGCATCAGAATACACATTTTTCTCAGCAGCACATGAACAGTTTCTAAAATAGACCACGTTTTAGGCCACAATGCAAACTTGTCCAAATTCAGAAACATTGAAGTGATACCGTGCATTCTCTCTGACCACTAGGGATTAAAATTAGAACTCAAAACCAAAAGCCACCAAAGAAAGTCCTGTAACACATGGAGCCTGAACAACACACTGCTGAATCATGATTGGGTCATGGAAGAGATTAGACAGGAAATTCAAATGTTCATGCTATCCAACAAAAATGAGCACACAAATTACCAGCTCCTCTGGGACACAGCAAAGGCAGTACTTAGAGGCAAGTTTATAGCTCTGAGATCTTACATCAACAAATTGGAGAGATCTGAAAGTAACAATTTAATGAGACATCTGAACCTCCTTGAAAAAGAGCAGCAAGATATACCCCAATGTAATAGATGGAAAGAAATAATTATTTCAATTAATTCATTTTAATTAGAATTAAATCAGAAATAAATGAATTAGAATACAAAAAAACTATAGAAAACATCAACAAAAGAAAGACTTGGTTGTTCGAAATAATTAACAAAATTGACAGGCCCTTCGCAAATCTTATCAGAAAATGAAGAGAACACACCCAAATAAAACTCAGAGATGAGAATAGAAACATCACCACAGAAACAACCAAGATTCAGAACATTATAAGGGAATATTTCGCAAAACTTTATGCTAATATGTTTGAGAACGTGGCAGAAATGGACCTTTTCCTAGCAAATATTGACATGCCAAAACTAAACCAAGATTAGTTAAACCATCTTGAGAGGCCCATTTCAAGCATTGAAATAGAAACTGCAATAGAGACCTCTCAGCTAAGAAAAGTCCAGGTCCAGTTGGTTTAGAGCAGAGTTCTACAAGGCCTTTAAAAGCAGAACTCACACAAATACTACTCCAACTCTTCAATGAAATTGAAAGAGAAAGTTCACTACCCAACACATTCTATGAAGCCATCATAACTCTCATCCCAAAATCAGGAAAGGACTCATCAAAGAAAGAGAACTATAGGCCCATTTCTTTGATGAACATTGATGCAAAACTTCTCAAAATTTTGGCCAATCGTCTTCAGAAAATCCTACACCACAATCTAACAGGATTCATTTCAGGGATGCAAAGCTGGGTCAATATTCGCAAATCAATTAATATAATTCATCACATCAACAGGAGCATGGATAAGAACCACATGGTTATCTCAATAGATGCAGAAAAAGCATTGGACTAGATCCAAAACTCCTTTCTGATGAAGGTTCTGGAAAAATAAGGAATCCATGGAACATTCCTCAATAGAATAAAGTCTATATATAACAAAACTACAGGCACCATTATACTTAATGGTGAAAATCTAAAGTCATTCCTCTTAACTCTGGAACAAGACAAGGATGTCCACTATCACCACTTCTCTTTAATCTAGTGATAGAATTCCTATCTACAGCACTAAGACAAGATGCAAACATAAAAGTGATCCAAATAGGGAAAAAAGAAATAAAACTCTCCCTCTTTGCAGATGACATGATCTTGTATTTAAAGAATACGATAGACTCCACTCCCAAATTACTGAAGTTGATGCCAAACTTTGGCAAAGTAACGGGGTATAAAATTAAACCCCCAAATCAATGGCTTTTCTGTATGGCAATAATGAGTAAAGTGTTGCTGAAATTAGGAAAGCAACTCCATTTGTAATAGCCCCACAAAAAATAAAATACCTAGGAATTAACTTAACCAAAGAAGTGAAGGTCATTTATGATCAAAACTGTAAAAACTTGAAAGAGGATATAAAAACCGAACTAAGAAAATGGCGAAAATGCCCATGATCCTGGATTGGAAAGGTTAACATCGTGAAAATGGCAATACTTCCCAAGGCTATCTACAAATTCAAAGCGATGCCAATCAAAATCCAACCTCATTCTTCAAGGAAATAGAAGAGGCAATCCAAAAATTCATATGCAGCAATAAAAGACCCCGAATAGCAAAAACGCTCCTCAACGGAAAGAACACTGCTGGGGAATATCAATACCAAATTTCAAACTCTATTATAAAGCCATAGTAATCAAAACAGCATGATAGTAGCACAAGAACAGACCTCAGGACCAGTGGAATAGAATTGAAAACCCAGAAATGAACCTACAGACCTATAGCCATCTAATGATAAGGGAGCTAAAAAGACAGAATGCAAGAAAGTCTTTTCAGTAAATGGTGCTTGCAAAATTGGTTAACTACTTGTATAAAACCAAAGCTAGATTCTTATATATCACCGTGCACCAGAAGCAACTCCAAATGGATCAAAGACCTTGGAGTCAAAGCAGACACTCTGAAAACATTACAGGATGGAATAGGAGAAACCCTAGGTCTCCTTGGCGCAGGCCAAAATTTTCTTAATAGAGATTCAGAAACACAACAAATCAAAGAAGGTTTGGACAAATGGGATTGCATGAAGCTGCAGAGCTTCTCTATGGCAAAGGACATAGCTAGCAAGATCAATAGAAATCCCACAGATTGGGGGAAGATCTTCACTAACCATACAATGGACAAGGGTCTCATATCTAAAATATACTTGCAGCTCAAAAAATCAAACCCCCCAACAACAAATCCTCAAAGAAACAACTGCCCAATAAATAAGTGGGCTAAAGACTTAAAGAGAAACTTCTCTGAAGAAGAAAGAAGGATGGCCAATAGACACATGAGGGAATGCACAACCTCCCTAGCCATAAAAGAAATGCAAATCAAAACAACATTGAGATACCACCTCATCCCAGTTAGAATGGCAAAAATCAAGAACTCTAACAACAACAGATGCTGGAGGGGATGTTGATGGGAGTGTAAACTTGTTCAACCACTTTGGAAAGTAGTATGGAATTCATGAAAAGACTCCACATAGAGCTCCCCTCTTAACGAGCAATCCCACTTTTGGGCATTTACCCAAATGTTTACAAACAAGACCACACTAAAGCTGCCAGCACAACTATGTTTATTGCAGCATTATTTACTATAACTACCTTATGGAACCAACCCCGATGCCCATCACTAGAAGAATGGATCAAGAAAATGTGGTATATATACACAATAGAATTCTCTGTCTCCATCAGAAAGAATGACATTGCCCCATTTGTTAGGAAATGGAAAGACTTGGAAAAAATTATATTAAGTAAGCCAAGCCCAAAGATACATAGGTCCTATGGTGTTCCTTATTTGCCATATCTAGTATATGTCTGAGTCAAGCAGAAAAGGTCAGATAAGGTGATGTTAGGGAAATGAACCCTAAGATATGTATTCAAATGTTCTTTTTCTTTCATGTGATTTTTTCTAATACATTTATAAGATTATTTCTTTGTCGCTTTGTATGTCCCTCCCCCACAGTATAACCCCTGCTTTCACTGTATTTGATGTCGTTATAATTTGTAGAGGGGAAGGGGAAAAACAAGTCCTTTAAATAAGAATACAGGTGGACCCGTTGCAACAATGACAAGTACAAGTTGTTATGTCGAAAATGAACTTTACAACTTTGGTAGGGGGGCAGGGAGGGCTGGGTGGGAAGGAGGGGGAAGGATGGGAAGGGATGGGAAGGTGGAATAAAAATGTTTTTTTTTCATGTTGTTGTTTCTAACACATTTATAACATGATTTGTTTGTTGCTTTCTATGTCCCTTCCCCACAGTCTAACCCCTGGTTTCACAGTATTTGATGTTGGGATAAGTTGTGGAGGGGAACGGAAAAAAACAAATAATTTAAATAGGGATACAGGTGGACCCTTGCAACAACGATATGTACAAGTCATTATGTTGAAAAATGAACTTTACAACTTTGGCCTGGTGGAGGGGAGGCCGGGGTAAGGAGTAGGGGGAGAGTAGGTGGAGGTGAGGGGTTGGGGGTGCGAGATGGGAAGAGATGGGAAGGAAACAAAGAAGAGGCAACAATTCTTGCTAAGAAATGTACTCATTATCTTGCCCAAGTAACTGTAACTCCTTTGTATGGTATTTTCACAATAAAAAAATCGTAATTGTTAAAAAATAAATAAAATAAAAAAATAAAAAACAAATAATATAAGGACCTAGGAAAAAGGAATCTTAAAGTTTTACTTTATGGAATGTAATCTGAAAGGACACATTTATGAATGAACCTATATATTGTAAATCAATGTAGACTTCAACGTATTATATATAGAAGACAATGAAATATATTATGGACTTTATACAAACATAGATACTTTTTTTAGACAAGCACCAGGAATATCTTTAGTTTCTATACTATTCATTTCAACCATAAGTTAAAATTAAAA
Source organism: Dipodomys merriami (assembly GCF_024711535.1). NCBI lineage: Eukaryota > Metazoa > Chordata > Mammalia > Rodentia > Heteromyidae > Dipodomys > Dipodomys merriami. The sequence continues at coordinate 68,142 of NW_027203363.1, forward strand.
AAAATCTCAACCTCTGCAGCAATCATTATAGATGCATACAAACAACTCTTGAATACATTTTGATATCAAAGTCTGGCAATTCACGTGGAAGAATACTATGGAATCCATGAATTTTTAAATTAAGATATTGCTGTTGCTTTGTATATGAAAATATGTTGTAGGGACACAAAGGATGGACTGGCACTTTTGAAATTTAAGAAACTTAACCAAACTTCTACGTAAGAGAACAATTTGTAGAGCCATCCACAATTTCAAAGAGGTAGTGATACATATTTATCCTTTTGGCAATATCAAATGAAGTTTCTTCCAAGTTGTTCTTCAGACCCGGTTTGATATAATGTTTCAACAGAAAGAGATACAGCATATCTTTGCTATTTCTATTCCCAGCAGCAAGATGCAAGGGTGTCAAGAGACCTTTAGTTTGGGGATTGGTATCTTCATCATGATGAAGTAAGAAAGAATCCATTCTGGTGTTATTCCACATATAAGCACTGTGCAGGGGTGCCAAGCCATTCAGAGTTATTGCATGAATATCTGCCTTGAGCTACCAACTCATGGACAATGTCTAAATGTCCACTCTAGGCTTCCCGATGAAGAGGGGTATACTAACCTCATCCCTAGTATACACATGAGTGGCCTTTTGGGAAAGTAGTCTCGGAACTCTAGTAAGTCGATTAATTTCGGCATCCCAAAGAAGAAATTTGCATGGATTCTTCTCCATTATTTTCTTGCAATTGATACCATTCCTCACGTTTTCATCTTGTTCCTTGTCTTCATCAGAATTGCCTAACCAGAGACTTTGAGTAATAGTGGGAATGAGGTGTCCATGTATTTCCCCAGTAGCTCACGTTGGTTGACATGGTCAGAAAATCCGGTGAATTTTCTGCATATGTTTTTTCACCATGATTTATTTTCTCTTTTTCCATTTTTACTATTCTAAATTATTCTAACTGGATAGTAGTGAATTGATAGAGAGCAGAGGAAAGATTTCCTCCGTATTCAAATGCACAGACTGAAAATGAGGACCAGTGGTGTCTTCATGTGCAGCTTATTCTAGGAAGGAGAAAATAGGAAACAATGCCTTCTATGTATATGATTTGGGAAATACTATGATATATTGTAAGAGAACTTACTATTCAATATATGAGCTTTAAGAGCTTTCTAATAGATCCATTATTTATTGGTACCCAACATTAGAAAAAAAATGTATAATACAGTAGTAAAATAGAAGTCCTTTGCATGACTATTTAAATTCCTTGTTTTTTTAAAGACACTTGTTTTCATCTAAAAAAGTTGGCCTATCTACTGTTTTCAAGTGATTTTGATGATTAAAGATGCTTAATGGGAAGTCAAAATGTATTAGTATTCCTTTGATATCAATTAAATTTCATTTTTTCTTCTTGGAGAATATAATGATCGAAGCAATATTTCAGAATCAGCAAGTAATAGTTCAGCATCATGTTTCCAATGCAAGTGGATCACCAGTAAGTAATCCTCGATACCATTTTCCTCACAAAGTTTTTTTTTCACAGATACAATCTGCCTGCCTTCTCTATCAGCTTTCCTAGCCTGGACCTTTTCTTTCATTGTGCAGGAAAAGTGTGATTCAACTGATTTCAGTCATATTTGTTCCTAGAGTTATCAAGGATTTAGATTCTTTTTTTAAAAAAAAATTACTTGTGGGGCCTGAACTCTGGGCTTTGGCACTGTCCTTGAGCTCTTCAAATCAAAGCAAGCGCTCTACCACTTGAACCACAGAATCACTTCTGTGGTTCTGTTTATGTGGTGCTGATATGGGAAATGATAGAGCAGAAAGTGAAATGATGCAACCAAAAATATAAAAGCAAAATAAATTAGGACAATTATGGAGCAACCATATTGTCTATGAAAATCATGAAAGAGAGAGAGGAAGAGAGATACAGATGTGCAATGACCTAGCTATCCACAAAATCAATGCTTCTGATCTATTTATAAAGCAATTTTATTGTTTTATTTGTTAAAAGAGATGGAAATAGAATTTATGTATTTACTTGAAATTAGCACATACATTTTTAGTCACCTACATAAAGAGACATAGCTTTGACTAAATTACAGACAAGAATCTTTTTCTTTTTTTTTTTTTTGGGGGGGGTCCGGTCGTGGGGCCTGAACGCTGTCCATCAGCTCTTCAGCTCAAGGCTAGCACTCTACCACTTGAGCCACAGCACCACTTCCGGCTTTTTTCTTTTTGCTTTTGTGGTACTGAGGAATCAAACCCAGGGCCTCAGGCATGCAAGGCAAGCGCTCTACCACTGAGCCACCTTCCTAGCCCCCAGACAAGAATCTTAATCCTTGGGCTGGGAAGGTGATAAGTGTTAGAGTGTTTTTCTTGTAGCTTACTACAGTGCGGACTCTACTTTCCAAAAAGGCCACTCATGAATACTAGGGATGAGGATGAGTATACCCCTCTTCATCAGGAAGCCTAGAGCGGACACTTAGACATTGTCCATGAGTTAGTAGCTCACGGCAGGTATTTATGTGATAAATCTGAATGGCTGGACACCCCTGCACAGTGCTTATATGTGAAACATATTGTAGCACACACTCACACACACACACACACACACACACACACACACACACACACACACACACACACACACACATCATCATCATCATCATCATCATCATCATCAGATTTCTTCTTAAGTATTTTTGTGTATGATCTTAAGAAGAAATTTACATTACTAACTTGAATTTCTGAGAGAAGAGTATAATCAGTGTACATCTTGCTTCTATACTCTCAATATTTAATTGCTATCGAAGTATATGCAATAGATAAGTATAGGAAAAAGTAGGAGCCACACTGGTGGTTCATGTCATTATTCCTAGCTAATCAGAAAGATGAAATCTGATGATTGTGGTTTGAAACCAGACCAAGAAAAATAGTCCATTAGATTCTGGTTTGAAAGTAACCAGCAAAAGCTAGAAATGGAGCTGTCTTACAAGCAGTAAAATGCTAGTCTTGAGAAAACTAAAACAAAAAAATAACAAATTCTGGGACACAGCTAGGCCTTGAGTTCAAGCTCTAGTATTAGTATTTAACTAATGAAGGAATGAATTAGTTAATTAATTACCTAAAATAAAATAAGTGGTCACATGTGGAGGGGCAGGTAAAATGTAACAACCCTGGTGACTGGAATATGTATTATTTAGTAATAAGACAAATTATAATTTGTCCTAATCACTAATATTTTATTTGAACTTTTTTGTACAATAAACTCTGAATTTGGCATGCGTGTATATGTGTACATGTGCACACATATGTGTTTAAGTGTGTGTGTGTGTGTGTGTGTGTGTGTGTGTGTGTGCTGTTGCAATGTTGCTTGCAAATATGAACAGGGTGAGGCTGAAAAGAGCTGTGTTAAAATGTTTTTTAAAATGTTTTTTATTTATCGGTGTTCTGTCCTGTCATTTCAGTGGAAACACCCTTCTGTACATTTTATTTGTTAATAACATCATCATAATCAAAGCAATTACAACATTAAGTTAGATAAAAGAGATCATTTTCAGCGTTTAGTATGTGTTAGGTAAAAAGATACACATATAATTGGGTAGTAAGTTATGACTGTCAGTTCAAAATATGTATTTGACCTCTTAAATTGATTATATTTTTAAGAAATACTCATGGAGTGATTTTGACCGACTTGAACAAATAAGTATTACTCTCTGGTTATTTCTGTGAAACTCAAGGTAGGTAAACTCCGGATTTCTGTTAAAAATAACTTTCTTTGTAAGATCGTATCTATTCACACTAAGATAATAAAATCCGTATTTTTAAGGTTTGAATATCCCATCATATTGACTGAAAATCAGTATTGTGGCTATGCGTGTTAGATATATATTTCAAAAACAAAAACAAAAACATGTGTCACCTCCAGATTGTGGATGCATTTGAAGTTTGTACATACAAAGGTTTCTTCATTAATAGTTCTTTCGTGGGAGTAACTATCACAACTTTAACAAATAAGGCTTTTCGAATATCTTTTCCAATATAAATAACATCCCAGAGCGAGTTTTGCAATTTCTGAAAAACATTTAAATATTTTACTATTATTTTAGTTCATTGACTATACAGCTAAAGACATTTCTGAAATAAATATTGTTAAGATCTGAAAATGTAAGTGGGTATATAGGCTTTTCATGCATCATTTCATGAAAAGCCAGTTTTTATGAAACTAAAAGAAATAGAATAAAAGAATGTAAGTGAATTGGGTAACCTAATTATTACTATAATTTTGTTTTCTATTAGCACAGTCCTTTGAATGTAGATGATGCAGTTAAATTATTTTTTGTCTTACTGTGCTTGTTATTTTTAGATTATTTGTAGTTATAAGAATGAATTTGTAGTATAAATAAAGGTCTTTTAAAATGATTAGGATTAATCTTGTGTTTTGTATTCTACTCCCATGAAAATGAGTTATGATCAAGTGTTAATAGTTTATAATTGAATCTTCAGCATCATAAGAAATTTTGAAAAATTTGGTAGTATTGATGTCTTTTTTGCGGGGGCGTTCGGTAGTGGGGCCTGAACTCTGGGCATTATCCCTCAGCTCTTCAGGTCAATTCTAGCGCTCTACCACTTGAGCCACAGCGTCATTTCCAGCTTTTTTCTTTTTGCTTTTGTGGTGCTGAGGAATCGAACCCAGGGCCTCATTCATGAAAGGCAAGCGCTCTACCACTAAGCCACCTTCCCAGCCCTTCATGTCTTTTTAAACCAATAGTATTCACAAAATGGAGAGTCTTTAATTCATAATTAGGCCTTGATGTCTATGGTTTTAAACCTCTCATTCCTAACATTAATGATAGGTCAGAGTGCATTTTTGGTTATAGGAAAGATAAAATATTTATCTAGGGTCAAAGGTGATTTTTATATCAGTCTTGCTTTAATAGCATTTTAAAGTAGTACCTTTCTCTCAAAATGTTGGGTATAAAAAGCAATCAAAATACTTCTAATGGTAAACAACTTAGTTGAGCTACAATGTGGAAATGATTGGTCCATAAGACCTGCAGTCTGTTTCCATCAGGAATTATGGAGGTCATTCTTTCAATAAGACAGTGTTAAATAGAGATAGGGTCCCCAGGCAGTTCAGTGTTTAGTGAAGGGTTAAAATATGATTTCTACTATTTTGAGCTAGAAATCAAGAATGTTATACTTTAGCAGTTCTTTTCACCAGGGAGGTATGCATTGATTTTGAACTTTGAGTATTCATATTACAATTCCCTATTTTCTAAGATAAAGTAAAATATTATGAGTGTACACAATAATTCTGGGAAATTTTCCTAGAATTTGTAGACTAAGTGCTGGTATTTTAGTCATAAAATAGAATGAGGATAATTGATACAGTGGGAGATGAACCTCAGGCTAACACCATGTCTGCAATGTTGTACTAGTAATTCCAACTCTGAAGACTTCAATATAATCATCTGAGAATTAAAAATGTAAGGAGCTCCACTTCATGCAATTATTGTGAGGATTAAATTATATACCATAGGTAAAATACTTGGAAAAACAATCAATTAGCATTTGGCACATTCTACCTGTTATTTTATCATGTGATGAAATCAAGCATTTTTACTGTGATTTTATATGTGCAATGTGATGTATTGATATGCATTGCATTGATCACTTTTCTGTCACTATGAGGAAAATACCTGCAAAGAAAATTTCTGAGGAGGAAACTATTATAATGACTCATGGCTTAAGAGAATGCAGTTTAAGATCAAATGTCTCCATTGTTTTTAATCATGTTTTTATTATCTTAACTAGTTGTACACGGGAATTTCCATTCAATAAATGAGTTTTTTAAGTATAATGGATCTTTATATAACTTTTCCTACCCTTCCAAACCTCACCCCACTTTAATTTTTTCTAGTTTCATATTATTTCCATTGAATATAATGTCTTCACGGTTACTCCATAACTCTTTTTATTCCTTCCATTTGACTTCCCCTCACATCTTCCAAGTGATTGTTTCTTGGTATTCAATTTTTTGGATTAAAATTCAATTTTATAAGAAATTACACCTTTTAAATATTGCTCTGAAAAATGAAAGCTTTGGTTAATATTGTTGTTTAACTTGCATATAATTCTGGCTTCCAAATACGAGACAGAACATGGGTCCTTTGTGTGTCTGGATCTGACTTCATTTACTTAACATATTTTTAGATCTATCCATTTCTTTGTAAATAATGTAACAGTCCTCATAATGGATAGGTGCAATACAATTGTGTATATATGACACACTTTCTCCAATCATCCTTCTGCCAAAGGGCATCTTGGCTATGGTGAATAGTGCAGTAATGAAGATGATTGTGAAAGTGATTTTACTGTAACCTTTTAGAAGAATTCATCATTATCTTTCTGGGAGCAATCCTATAGCCAGTTTTCTAGAATAAGCACATCCTTCCCTTCATCTCCATCACAACGTATTGCAAATCCTCAAAAACAAACTACCCCATACAGGTCTCAATAAGCTAAAACCACACTGTGCCCATATTCTTTCAATACATTTTTAATAATTACATAAATTTAGTGAAAACGTTCTATGTACTTTCCTAATGTGGGAATGAGAGACATAAAAACAGTGTAAAAGTAAGAAATATGCATTTTATTTAGCTATTATCATATTTAAAATCTTTTTCAGCTCTAACTTATAGCCTCACTTACTATTCTTTTAATCTTTATTTGATTACTTCATCTAGCCCCTAAATTATAACAGGTGAGTTAAATAAAGACAAAAAGTGTGGTTTGATTTTGACACGCATGTGCGAGGATGTACAATATGGGTAAATAGATGGATTGGAATTAATAGCAATTATCCATTTTGTTAAAGTAGAGATGGTTTTCCCAAACTGATTCATATTTCATTCAACAAAAAGAAACATGTAACAATCCCTTTGTTTTCCTCCTCATTAACTTTTGTTTCCATTTTATTTTATAATGAAGGATGATTTCATATATGTACTGTAGATACAAAAATATGTTAAACTATTTCTATCCGTATGTATTGATAAATACACACATACATATATTACACAGGTTACAATGATAATTTATAACTTCTGTAACTATACAATTTACTAAATTATTAAAAACATCGATGGCTCATGCCTGGAATCCTGGTTACTCGGGAGGCTGAGATCTGATGAACATGGTTTAAAACCATCCTGGGCAGGAAAGTACATGAGCCTCTTATCTCCAAACAACCAACAGAAAATCAGAATTGGAACGGTGGCTCAAAGTAATAAAGTGGTAGCCTTGAGAGAAAAAGCTCAGGGACATCACCCAAGCTCTTAGTTCAAGAACTACAATCTACCCAAAAAAAATTATTTAATTTACACCTGTGTAAGTAGCGTATTTCCATCACCCAAATGTACATCCATGCTCATTTGCAAGGTAACTCTGTTTTGTCTGAAGTACCAATACATATTATCACTGAAGTAGAAAGCATTGGAACGTAGGTTCATTCTGTCTCTCTCATGGATTTTTCTCGTCTCAAATACTCAAGTGTTACAATTATTCCAATTATTTAAAATCATAGCTTTTATCTTTAATACCCCTAATATTACAGTTTGAATTCAGTGTCTTGTGCCCCCTAAATAGGTGTTCTTACCACTTTGTCATGTGCCCAGCCCTAAATTATCAAGATTATTTTTCAGATAGAAACTGGCTTCCTACTTGTGTATGATCTTGGCCACAGTCCACTTTATGTTATTCTTCCTGCAATTTAGAATAATAAGTGCATGGTATTATGTACAGATCTTTCTGTCTAGTCTGGGCTTTAGCCACTGTTCTCACAACAGTGCACTCCCATGTAGTCAGGATTTTCAAAAGTTTGTCATAGCTGATTTTTTTTAATCTTTTCATTTCCTGCAGGTTCTTGAGTACTGAATTAATTTGTGTTTTCTTGTGTTGTTTTGTTTCATTTGAATGTATGTATTGATTTGTTCCTTACTTTTCCTTTTGTTTATTTCCCTCAAGTTCTTACCTAAAGTGCTGTGAAACCAATTCTTCTTTCTCAAAATAGGGTGAACATTATTTATTCCAAAGCAATTTCAGTAACATTTAAACACCTTGAGATCTATGAATGGTATACAAATGCTAAACGCTGAGAAGGGTGTTTTTACTTTCACGGTAGTCTTTGTCATACACAGATCATGAAATATATGAAGATAATATAACTACAGATGCATGCCAAGAGGAGAAAACCCTATTATTAATTGTTTGACAGAAGCTTCCCTTCTAGTGAAAGAAATATATTACTTGATGCAGGATTTCACAAAATCATATTGCTAGGAGGAACCTAAACAATCATCTAATACTGTAGACTTGAGAGTGATGACTTGACTACCTGAATAATTTACTTTTGGGTCAAATAAAAGCAGGCTTCCAAAATGAGAGTAGATTTTAGAGAAACATGATGAATTTTATGTAAATAGGTCCTTAGCTGATTTTGTTAATTTGTGACCTAATACAGGGAAATAAAGTACAGCAAGGTAAAAATTAAAGAACTTCACATTGAAATACTCATTTGCGTGTGTGTGTTCATGCGCATGTGAGTATGCAAACTCATATGTACATGTGCTCATGCATGCATTCATCATTCTTGAGGCTTGATAGTGCCTGGGAAATATTCCTCAGCTTCTGTGCCCAAGGATAGTGGTCTACCACTTCAGCCACTTCTGTTTTTATTTTTAGATAATCGCTTGTATTTTCATGATTGGACTGGCTTTGAACAGTGGTCATCAGATCTCAGACTCCCTAGTTGCTAGCTAAGCTTATTCAGCCTCTGAGTACCTAGTTAAAATTCTGGGTGTCCTCTATGCTTCACTGCTCTTTTATTCATTTCCTGAGGTGAGGTAATCACAAGCCTAAGTTATATATATGTCTAATTGCTTTAAAAATAGTTACTGCTTGGTACCAGGGGTTCCCATCTATACTCTTACCTACTTAAGAGGCTTGAGAATAGAACCCAGGCCAAAAGTTTAGTGGAATTCCTTCTCAATCTACAGCTGGGTGCATTGGATCATTTCCAACATCCTTAACTATCTAGTTACTAACATTGGAAGGACTGCGGATCCAGGCCAGTCAAGGTAGCAGGCTAGACAAGTTGGTGTTCATGTCAGATGCCATTGATGATGGGAAGGCTAAAAGGACAGATCAGGTGCATGTTCTTGTGGAAAGAAAATCCCTATCCTAAAATTAACCACTGATATGACGCTGGCCTAGAAAGAAAAATATACTCCAGCTTGAAATACCCACAATTTCCCACAACCAAATTAAGTATATACATGAACAATCAAAAACTTAGTACAATCTGTTCTTTAATATCAGCTTTATCTGATTATCATATGATGTTTCTTCATTAAACTTATGATAATTTAAAAAGTCCTAGAAAATTCTTTCACACTTATTAAGTGCAAATGAATGGCAAATTGCCTCATTTCTTACCTATTTGACTACCACTATAAATTCGTCTTATGATTATTATTAATAGTAATATATTCTGATTTATTACTTTACTTTGTAATAGTTTTTAAACTTTTTGCTTTTCTGCTAAAGTTGAAGTATTTAAATAGTATCATCAAAGTATATTCCTTGCATATTTAGGGAAGATTTTTAGAAAGTTTTTAACCAATGGCTTCTAAGAATTCTTAATTGGTATATATATATATATATATATATATATATATATATATATATATATATATATATATATATACATATATATAGGTTTATTTTAAATTTCAATTAATTTTATTGTAATGGTAATGTACAAAGGAGTTAAAGTTACATAAATGAGGTAATGAATACATTTCTTAGGGAAGGAACATTGTTATATCTTCCATCGATATTTTTGTACACTCAAAACAAGAACCACTGATACTTTTGCTGTTGCTATTGATCAATGGGTTGATATACAGAGGGTTTACACTAAATTAAGTCAACTAAAGAGTACACTTCATTTTATTTTCTAAATTTCATATTTTGTGCTTAAATGTTTTCATTTGTTTCTTTAGGATAATTCATTTTTTTCAGAGTTGTAGAATTAGTTTATTTATTTTTGCATGATTTTTACACATGTAAATTATTCAGACATGTATTTTGCTTTTATAATATTTAACATGTGACTATTTAAAAATTGTTTTCTTAATTTTTATAATGTTAATGATGTTAAATAAATTTATTTTCTTATACTTATGAACATATTTGTCCAGGTAACAAATACTTACTGTATTTTCAAGAAGCACATACTTTATTAAGAAAGGCTTCATTACTTGGTCACTTTTTGGAAATATTTTTACTTGAATTAAAAAAAAATGTTTGAGCTCGGCATGTTGATTTGTGGAATCCATTTTCTAGCTATGGTGGGAAGTGTAAATAGAGTTTGTAATTCGGGAGATACTGAGAAACTCTGTGACCTTATTATAAAACTATTCATAGTGAACTGATTAGAGATATAGCCATCGCTAGTGTTATATACAGCACCTCGCTATCATATTCTAAATCTTGAGTTAAAATACAAGTAACATCAATCTTTTTTCAAAATAAAAGGACACGTTTCAAAATGTTTATTATTTAAAACTTATTTGCAAAGGTTCTCATTTCTTGTATTAATTTTCAATTTACTTAAGCTATTAAAATCCAAGCATACTGTGATTATTTTATTTCTACTAAACTTTTAAATAGTACAAGCAATATTATGATATCATATAACATACTTTTACTATTTATTATAATTTCCTCTGTTTAATATGATAAAATCTATATTCCAAATATGTGTATGTGGTGTGTATGTGTGTGTTTATATGGTTTTTGTGTGTGTGCACTTTCTGTGTACTTTGTAATGTTTGGGAGGTCACACCATTGCTTTACACATGCTAGGCCAATGTTTTACCACTGAGCTATACTGCCTAGTTATAATCAAAATAGTGTTTTAAATCATGACCTTGAAAATTTCATTCCTAGTATGTTTTTTCAAAATAATATATGATAAAACGTGATCCATATTCTATCCACGCTAGCAATATTTAGTTACTTAGAATATTTCCACTGCCTTTCCACTTCCAAACTCTTGTGTTTGTTATTGATAAAGGTTTTACTTTGCTTCTTTTCTCTCTTCATTTTTTTTTCCTTTAGAGTTTAGCTACTCTTTCTCTTATTTCTTTGAGAATTAATTATCATATTCTTTTTACAATATCCTTACATTGTTACAGGTATATACAATGCTCTATTTTTTATTTTATTTTTCCATTTTCACTGACTTTTGTTCCAAACTATTAGATGGATTAAAAAGAAACTTGACTTAGGACAATTACTCTTCTCCTTCTCTTCTCTGAAATCTTTCTGTTTTTTGAAACACAATAGCAATGTCATATAGCTCCTACATGGTCCATCATTCTTTCCCCTCTCACTCTCCTCTGTTGTATAGCTCAAGTTGTTATCATTCAGATTTATTATGCTACAGCATTATCTAAATCTTAACTCATTCCTAAATTAATTTTAGTTGTTTCAAGTATTCTCTAAAGACATTTCTCGATATATAATATCTGGGGTCTTGTGTTTTTACAAGGTACAAAATATGAGTGACTATCAAACATCTAGATATCTCTGTAGAATATTGGTCCACCTGCTCAATAAACTTGTATGTAAATTCAAGGAATACAGGTCAGTCAGAACAATCATGTAAAATGATGTAGCTTCAGCCTTCATTCTAGCTTTGAATCTTATTACCATGTTTACTAGTGAAGACAAAATAGTTCTACTATAAGAGCAGATACATAGAAGATTGTAACAGATTTGTCAAAAATAAATTCTTAGTTTTATGGTCAATAAATTTTGAAAAATATCCTATAACTTTATGAAATAAAAATAAAATCTTAAATGGTGTATTGGCACTATTGTCTCTTGAGATTTAAAGAATGATCTTACACTACTACCTCAATACTTTTTTGTTTTGTTTTGTTTTGTTTTGTCATTCATGAGGCTTCAACTCTGGGCTTAGGTGCTGTCTGTGTGCTCTTCTGCTCAACGCGCGTGCCCTACCGCTTGAGTCACAGCACCAGATCTGGTTTTCTAGTGGTTTATTGGATATAAGAGTCTCATGGACGTTCCTGCCACGGCTGGCTTTAAACTGTGATCCTCAGATCTCAGACTCCTCAGTAGCTAGGGTAACAGATATGAGCCTCAGGCACACGTCCTACCTCCATCCTTACACAAAAATTTAAAATAAAAAATGATTATCAAACTAAATGTGAGATGTGAAAACCTATAAAATATAAATATAAAAATTCATGACATTACATCAGTATAGGTTTCTAAAACTTTGACATGGAAAGCATTAGTGGCTAAAGATAAGCAAGAATAAACTGGATTATATCAAGTGATAGCATTTCATAATTCAAAGGACCCTATAACCCTATATGAAAACATATCCAACAGATAGAGGGAACATATGTGTTAATGCTCCAATGTTAATGCTACAATGATTCTGAATCTTAAGTATTTTTATATCTTCTAATTCTATATAAATTTTTTCCTGAATAAGATATTTCTTTGAAGAACATATGCAAATTAATAGTCAATAGAAGGAGCATATAAAATAAGTTCCTCTTTAGTATCTAAGAAAAAAGACAAAGAATACTCACTAGTCTGAACCTAATATAAAAAGATGACACAAAATATAGTAATGCATTTGTGGAGAAAATGATAAGCTCTACATAGGAGAATGATTTGTATAATAGTTCGATCATTTTAGCAAGCAAGATTTCAATTCTTCAAAAGGTCAAAGAGAATTGTATATGATCCAGCCATTACACTTCTATGTATGTATTAAAGAGAAGTAAAAATCTTGTTTGGACAGGGAATGTAGTTCATTGACAGTGCACTTGAGTAATATGTGTGAGACCCTGGAAATAATCCCCAAAAACAAATTTGAAAAGACACACTATAGAGGATGTATGCTGGACAAATTCCTGTAAGTGAATTTTATATCTATTTTAATGTCTGTTCTAAAATTTACAGCATTTCTATTTGAAGAAATGCAAGTTTGTGAAAATTAGGCTTGGAAAACCTATTATTGTATAATTTACTTCCAAAGCACTAAATCTATACAATAAAAGGAGATTAAATATTGCATGTAAATTTCATGGCAGCAAAAACAAAACAATTGTTAAAATACTTCACATAAATTGCAGAATACCTAAAAAGATGTTTTCAATATTGACTAAAACTTCTTTGTAAACTACAGCATTTAAAACAAATATGTGATTTTGTGTATTTTGAGTGTTTTTGGTCCGTTTTTTTTTGAGTTCATACAGAAATAACTCAATCAAAAAGTGTATGTGATAACTGTAATATCTAGGAGTTATGCATCACATATAAGTAATTGATAACCTTTTCCACAAGAAACTTTTAGCAAATGACAGAAGACCCAAATCTATGCATCTGCATTCTATGAAAGTCATATGTTACTTCCTCAATTCAATTGCTTTTCACTACTTTGCTAGGAAAAAAAATATTCTCAAGGTAAGAGCCAATAGCAATGAAAAGAAACAAAATATATAATCATCTTTATTTATTTGTGAAAATAACAAATGAAATAAAACAATTCCACTTAAGCGACTCCAATATTAGTACCTATGAAGATGTTCCTGAATATCAATATCCAATGAATTTTTGGAATTTTAATTTCTACCAACATATTAAAACTAGAACAAGAAAACAAATATAGCCTTGGATCAAACCAGCACTGGACTAATATTTTTAATTGTTTTGAAATTACAAAAGGATTGATACCATTAAGAAAATGATTTTTTTGGAAATCAATTAAAAGTGTTTATTACTTATTATAACTCAAATACCAAACAAGAGTATTTTTATACAATCATTACAAATATCATTTTATTCCTATAGTAAAATAGAATAAAAGACCAGTCCCAATAAATTATCATTATTCTTAATTCTTAATTATTACCTTAATATCTTAAACAAACTAAATAGTCATGTCTTTAACATAAACATAAATATTCTATACCTTTTACCTAACATTTTCCAGGGGCATGTATTCATGTTTCTAAGAAATGTTCACAGCAGTTAAATGGTGCTTTTGTGAAATTAATGTGATATATTTTGTTGTTGTTGTTTGCAAGGCCTGGGCATTATTCCTAAGCCTTTTTATGCTCAAAGCCAGCATTCTACAACTTGAGGCACAGAGGTAATTCCGGTTTTTAGTGGTTAATTAGAGATCAGAATCTAACAAGTACTTCTTTAGTGGGGGGGTCCAGTAGTGGGGCCTGGGGGCTGTCCCTCAGCTCTTCAGCTCAAGGCTAGCGCTCGACCACTTGAGATACAGAGCCACTTCCAGCTTTTTTTCTTTTTGCTTATGTGGTGCTGAGGAATCTTACCCAGGGCTTCATGCATGCAAGGCAAGGGCTCTACCACTAAGCCACCTTCCCAGCCCCCTAACAAGTACTTTCCTGTCTGAACTAGTTTCGAACACAATTCTAAGATCTCATTACCAGAACAGCTTAAATTATAGGCATGAGTCCCTGGCGCTTGGTTGGATGTATTTTTTAAATTTTAATTATGTTTTAAGATTTTTGTTTCACTATAATATACATCGTT